>NC_058059.1:16939457-17244318 GCF_020085105.1 Siniperca chuatsi
GTGTTTGAAATGCCTTGCAAGATAAACTAGGCTGAGTTAATACTTCAAAAAATATGTCAAAATATCTTAAAATACATTTTGACACAGGTCTATTTAAGATGAGTTTTGTCTGTACAGTGACTGGGACTTGTGAGTGAGGAGTTTCCTGAACAAAATAAAGTTTTCTGTTTGCTGTTTTTGACTCTGCCATCTTTATGTGCATGGCATGCTTTCAATGTATGAAGTTTTCTTCACAGTGTAAAATGTTTTCTCTGTTCAATGGGTGTTTTAATGCTATATTAACAAACAAATGGGTTTTCTTTTTCCTTTTCTGTAAAATAAATGGTATAATTTTACAGTGTAACACATGGTCAGCTGCGTAGCACATAATGTACAATGTTGCTGTGACACGATGTCTTTCATTCATGGGCAAAATAACTATCTGTAAATTATTCTCAGATAAATGAGACTCATAAATGGGACCTTTTTTCTCTTATTTTATAAAGAAAAAAAAGTTTTTTGTGCAATTATGTTGAGCAGTTATCATGTGTAAATGTAAAAGAAATGATTTTACTAAAACATGAAACTCAATCTACATCCATATATTTAATTAGATTTTCATAAACTATGTTTTGCCCAAGTCTGATGACAGACTCACTGTTAACGTTGTCTGAATGTTATCTGCTAGCAGGGACATTGCTGTGAGGTGTGTTTGTGTATTGATTTTGGGTGTGTGTGATTATTTCTGTACATTTTAGGCTCACCTGTGTGCCAAAAGTGTCCTCATCTGTATTTTAATGTGAATGCAGTATTGTGTGTATATATGTGTGTGTGTGTGTGTGTGTGTGTGTGTGTGTGCGTGTACAGTGGTAAAGTGAGTAGCATACTGTGCAGTGTGTTGTCTTTTCCTGTGCCATGACAATCTCTGTGGAGTTTATTTGTGCTTCACTACATCCTGTGCCTTTGACACCTGTGTGTGTGGGTTTGTGTTTAAATAGCAGGAGTGAAGGGAAAGGCTAACCCAGATTCATTTTAACTCATTCTAACTCTCATTCTAATTCTGACTCATTCCTCCCTATTCACCTCATTCTGACCTCATCCTCCTGGCCCTGTACCATCCCAGAAACACACACATGCTTGCTCACATTTTAGTTCATTAGTCCAAACACTCTGAGAGACTATTACTTACACAGTAAAGAGGTATTTCACCCATTAATACATACTTTTTTTACTGTTAGAGTTGTTATGGATGCCATTTGAAGAAGTTTTAGTTTTTAGCTACACAGTTGTGAGATTTTATCAGCTGACGGTAAATGTCAGTTTATTTGCATTGATTAATCTGACCTGTAACTATTTAAAATCTGAGAATAGAAAATGCACTTATTGGCAGGTCAGGTAAAGTAGACTTTGCTATATTGTTCCTATCATTTTCTGCCCATAGCTGGACCTTAATGGCTTACTGGATATATGTACCATGGGATTGTTTCTGCAAAAAACAAATGTCGGACATTACAGTGTATCAAACCTTTCCGAGGATCTAGTTGTTATGCTTAATTAAGCATGGACAGTATGCCTCTTACTTCTTAATACTTTCTGTTTCCACAGCTGTACAGTGCAGTTTCTATACATAAATGCGCTGATAGATTTCACTCCATTAAAATCATAAATTCTTAGGGAGTATTCTTTGTGATTATATAAGCTTAATCATATTCCTTCACAACCATAATCAAGGTTTTAGTTGTTGGTGTATTGCCTCACAATGACACATTAGTCATTGCAATTCATCAGACACATGAGCTGTAATTAACTGATTCATAGCTTTTGATCACAACATTTTAATGGAAGGGCATTTTTTTCAATATTATAAGAACCATTTCAACAAGGTCAATGTGTAAAAACTGCCTGGAAAGTTAAACTAAAAGGATTTTGCTAAAACCTTATGGTTGTGTTCACACTATACCTTGGGTTGTTCTTTGAAAGCCTCATCTCAGCCACACTACTATAAAGCCTCTACTTAGTTTTCAGATGTTTGTGGGTTTTAACCTGTCAGCTTGATACACAAGGTGACATCACACCTTGGTGGATTAGGGCGCTGAAGCAGAATAGTGTGAACGCATCCTAACTTTGATTTTTGGGTGAAGTACTCCTTTACTGTTCAATTTCACCTTATTTCATTCATCTGAACTCATTGATTCAGCAATTTATTAAAAACATTTTACTTCGAAAGTAATCAGGCAATCAATCCCCCATCCAAACTGGTCACATGTACCAAAGTGTGAGAGTGTTATTGTCTTCAAATATCACCAAAGACAACATATAGAGCTTTATTCACATAACATTTCCAAAGTATATCAGTTTAAATACTGAATATGTTTCAATTTATTTTAAATAGTTAGACATCTAACCGTGTCTTTATGTTCAACTTAGATAACAGATGAATCAAAATGCCACTCAATCAAATCATTAAAAATGAACAAAGAAAAAAATACCAGCTGTAAAGACAAAAATACTTATCTTAAAATCTTATCTTATGATCAAGATCCAGATAGCATATCAAAAGACTGAACGTAAATGACGTTAAAACTCAGAGATAATAAACATGTTCTCATTATACTGTTTCTACCATAAATAAAATATAAATATAGCTTGTGATATGAATATGAATCACATAATTTATATACCACAAATTTGTTTTGCCCTGAAATTTATATCGTAAAGAATAATAGAAAAATTATCACTGAATATAATGTTTGTTTGTGTATTTGACAGTGTGTTTGTGTGTGTCCGTGTGTATTCTGCTTGTATTGTTGCAGTGAATGACGTCTTGGTAATAGAACCAAAGTAGTACAACATTTTGTGGTCAAATACCCAACAGTGTGTAAAGACGTATTTTGTTTATACATTGCTTATTATATTTAAGAGTCATTCCGGATTTAATAATAAAAACAAAGTGTTGAAAAATGTTTGATATCCAAACAATGGCATTTATTCATTTATAATCAATTAAGTCCTTCTGAATCTTAAGAGCCTTACTGAATAACACAAAAAAAAACCACATGCTGCAACTCGGTGATTGATTATACGTTATATTTCAGTTTAGAATACATGTAGACCAAGTTGTAATACTGTATATTTCTTTCATTAACAGGCACAATCAATAAAAAAAGTATTTAAATATAATAGGTGTGTCTAATGTGCGTGTGCAGATTTATTAGTGTGTGTGTGTGTGTGTGTGTACACTGACCTTTATTTGGATGATTGGGATGCAGACATACAAATGCATGACTGATGTGTAACTACAGGAGAATGCAGTAACTTGCATTTTCCTCTGCAGAATCTGCAAGATGCTGCTGACTCCCACTCAGCAGCGTGTGACAAGGGTTGGAACGATAATAGAGACGTTTTATTACAGTTTTGGTATCTGTATCACAGCCGCTGGGATATCGTAGAAGAAGAACTTTGTCCAATCAGCTGTCTAGGATAGTTTGTCATTCCTGACAAAGTACAGCATCCAGCATCTGCCTTGACTGGTCAACACCAACAGCGATCTAAAGAGGAACAAATTTAAAACACTTTTTGAAATTGTCTGAACACAAATCTGTGAGGGCCAGATTTCAAATGTACAGTACTTCCTTTAAATATTGTAATTTCATTATTGGCTGTATGTAAATCCAACAGCTTTTATGGACATTTTCGATCATCTTTGCCAGCCTCTTATGACCAGTTGCAATCAGGATTCTAAAATCCAATTGGAGCACTTTTCTCAGATGATACTGTGTTACTAATGATAAACTTATATCGTGCCAACCCCACAATCAATGTACTGTATAACTCTAAATTCACCTTTTTTTGCTTATCAAAGAACACAGTGTTGTGTTCTGCAGATTCACTTTCTTACCTGGTAGCAAACCAGAGCCCTCCACCATTCACATCATAGACAATGGATGATGCACCAAACTCCTTTGACCCTCACCTCACTCTTATTGCTGTGTCCCAATGACAATAACCTAAAGTGCTTTCGATCAAACCCACAAACAGAAGGAAATCAGTCCAAATATGTATGAATCAATTAGACAAATCGACATTAGAAAGATAAAGGAAGCTAATTTCAGAGTGAATGACAAGTATTGTTCTTGTACCTTTCAAACTGAAAGTAGTATAAAACATACTGGCTGGGGGTCAAATTGCTGATTCACAATATCTTCCTTTTTACACTTAATGAAAAGGATTGAAGGATATCTTAATCCTAAATTCATGGCTTAATAAAGAAAAAGACTCTAGTCTCTTTCCTGGTGTATTGGGACAGGGCTGAGCCCCACTGTTTCCTCATAGGTTGGAGAAACAGTCGATCCACCACCTCCCCATCCTCTCCCTGGATGTGCCTGCATGGTGTTAGTCTTTCTCTTGTCTCGCCCCTGTCTTCCCTCCAGGTTATGGGCTGGTGCAGGAGGAGCTGCTGTCCCCGGCCTCCATGCAGTACAGCTTGCCCTCTCCGCTGGGCATAGAGCCCTACTGGCAGGAAGTTTCCAGCCTCGAGTGCGCGCCTATCGCCACCACCGAGGAAGACACATTAATGGAGATGTCGGACGTTCAGGTGTGGCCAGCAGGGGTCAGCCCCTCGCTGGTTACAGTGGAGGACTCATCACTAGAGGGCAGCAGTCGGGCTGACGACTCAGAGGGCGCCACGCTCTCTCTTCCCTGCAGCTTGGGTCGCCCAAGCAGCGGAGCCAGCGGGGCGAGCGGCTCCATCATGGAGCTAGAGGAGGAGGAGGAGGAGGAGGAAGAGGAAGGGGAGGTTGAGGAGGAGGAGGCGCCACAGGAGCCAGCAACTGCACTGGCAGAAAGGGACAGGGTGAGGGCCAGTGGCGCTGTTCCCAAGGTCAACCTAAACGGCCAGCTGGGAGGTCAGAGGTCAGATGGGAGGAGAGGGGAGGCCCTCGCAGCAGGAGGAGGAGCATATGGTGGTGGAGGTGTAGGGCTGGGTTCAGTGGAAGGGATTTCTGTTGTTGCAGGCCAGCAGGTGTATGCCCAGCGGTGTGAGATGTTGGGACTGAGTCGGGCTGCGGAGCACAATGGAGATAACCGGTACGTCGGTTATAACTGTGGTCAAAACTGTGACTATACTGTGTGTTGTTTTCCACTATTTGTGTTCAAAATGGCAACATACTGTATCTCCTATATCACTTTGTTGTTTGTTTTTTTTATTTCTTTCTCTTTCTCTTTCTCTCTCCCCTTGCTTTATTTGCATTGTGCTCTCCAGAGTGGTGGGAGGCGGAGCATTTCAACCCTACTTACCAGACAGGGACTCCCTGCAGGGCTGGGTGGGCTCGGTGTCATCAGGACATGACGACAGGCTGCCAGGCTTGCGCGTGGCCCAGGAGGCTCTGTTGACTCCGGTGTGTGACACGGGTTACTCTCATGTGCTGCGTGGGCGCCTCCTGCAGGGCACGCAGCCCTTTGACAGGGGGCTGGGCTTCTCTCACCAGGAAACGGGCCAACATGCTTGGGAACAGGAGCAGAGGCGGGGCCAGGTCAGGTTGCCACGCCGACCACCCGTCGCTTCCTGCGCCTGGAGGGGGAACATCTTTGTCCATCCCTTTATCTTTTTTGAATTATCAGATGGGAAGACAGTATTTCAATTTGGTTTATTTGCTCACAATCATCAACAACTTTAGCCTCACTTAACAGCTCAACAATAAAAAAAACAACTAAATTGATTCTTTTGATGAAGTCACAGAACCTGACCAGAATGATGTGTTGTGTGGTGCAACACATGGGGAATATCTGCCATGTCAGATACTTTTGGTTTTGTTTTACATTTCTGATTGCAAACACGTTGTTAGTATACACTATACTATGAACTGCTATTTATATGTAAATTGTGTTATTTTTGTACAGAGGGAGGAGAAAGAGGACTATGCTGCTGAGGCGCAGTTTGTTTCTGAACACGGAAACGTGCTTGCTCGAAAGGTGAGTCAGTAGTGTTTTCATCATTTACACTGAGTCATATTCACACACAAACACTGTAAATCCAAGCAGACAGCATTTTACTGTGAATCAGTAACATAGCCTGGCAGGGTGGGAAATTAACAGTAGCCACCAGCCAAATGTTGGTTAATTGTATTTTGTCCCAATCAGCAGATTTGACAACAAACCAACCATGATTCGACGTTAATGATCATTTGGACTTTGAAATTAGACATCCATATATTAAAGATTTAGTAGTACAAAATAAGTGTTAGTAGAAAAGTGAGACATTATCATCTTTCATCATCATTATCATCATTATTATCATTGGTAAAATGCGTGCACATTTGTTTATTGATTTGACATATTGAATAATGTGCCTGAGGTGGTGAAGTGTTTTGGAAATGATCTCTTCCAACCTGATTGGCTGATGAATTACTGGATGTACAACAGTGACAGCTGGTGAATTTTGGGACTGCAGCGAGCCACGGTGGCTGGCCGGTGGACAGACAAGTTAGTTTCCTGCTCTGGTTACATGTTGAGGCTTCAGCACTTAACTGGTCCGAGTGTTGTTTCCTTCCCTCCTCCCTCCCTCCTTGCTCCAGGTGGGGGTGGATGTGAGAAAGGGCGCTCAGTCAGTGCAGCGCACCAGTCTGCGGAGAGTTAAACACTGAAATACACATACTACCCAGTCCTCCAGGTACGGGACACACAACAAGCACTTGTGCATCCCAGTGCTTGGATAGGAGCCTGTATGGCAACACATTGGCCTCAGTCAGAGCTCAGTAGTCTCTCACATGCTGTTCTATTCCATTTATGTTCAAAATTAGAACCCTAAATTTGGCATTCAGTACACTTTGATTTTATATATATATATATATATATATATATATATATATATATATATATATATATATATATATATTTTTTTTTTTTTTTTTTTTTTTTTTTTTGGAAGGCCAAGTAATTTAGCCTGTGTTTTAATCTGTGTTAATGCTGTCTCTCTCTGTTTTCTAGGACCGGAAAGCCACTGCCAAACCATCCTCCACAAAAACACAACCAGACCGCAGAGGAAAATGAGCAAGTGAGAAGAGGAAGAGTAAGACAAAGACTAAGAAGTGCAAACTACAAAATGACAAACACAGAATCATCCTCAACGTGTGACTATGGAGCACCACAAAATACAAGAGAAACAGAGACAGAGGGGAAAAAAGAGGAGTTCAACTTGTAGTTTTATAACATTTGTAAAGAAAAATATCAACTAGACTAAGGCATGATGATTCTTTCTTTTTTCTTTTTTTTACAAAAAAAACCATAAATGTCAGTAAAACAACCAAGAAAAAAAAGCAACAAAAAGTGCTTCCTGTGAACTGTAATCGCATGATGACTGCTGGTGCATGCCCTTTGACCTTTTGAACTGTCATTATCTACAAACTGAAGGGGTACAAGGTACGGGGCTGGCCCACACTTGGGCCACAGGCCATTTTAAGGACCTTAAACCCCCCAACTGGAGTGGCAAGCAAGTTGAGTCCAATAACTACAGCCAAAAAAAAAAGTCCCTCAATGGATGGTTCTGTATACAGCTAAGCCTCTGCTGAGCCTACCAATGTTTCTTTCACTGGACCCTTTCCCCTATTATTCTCAATGTGATATATGCACTCTATGCTACGTGGACATGTGTCAGTGTGTGTATGTGTGCGTATGTGTGTGTGTATTCTTCTCTACCGCATGTGTTTCTTGCTTATGGCTTGGCGCTGAGCCCTGCCTCATGATTGGCTCGCTGCCCCTGTGATGTCATGGCTTGCTCAGTGCTGGAAGGAGAAAGCCGCTGTGCTCCTCTGCTGGTGAGTGTTCCTGTCTGCGTGTGTTAACGTCTTTTCCTTTGTGGATGAAGCTTCTTTCTTGTTATTCGTTCCTGAACCACCTTGGTCCACCTTGGTTTCAAGCATTGTTTAACCTTGGTAGGGAGCTGAAGCTCTTTCACCCCCTCATGTTTCCAGGGAAAATGTGTTTTTCAGACAACGGGAATGTTTTCTTTGGAAAGGGGTTGGTTGCTTGATTGCATTGTGCAGCAGCTCTAAAACACAAAGATTGACACTTTCCTCCCTCGTGACCTTTTCTACCTTCTTCCGTCATTTCTCCCAGTAGCACACATCATCTTGATTCACAGTCTTTATTAGTAGCCTCAGTCAATATGCAGTAAAATCACAGGCCTCTCTATCAGCAACTATAGCTACTCCATCTAATGTTAAAAACTTTGTGTGTGCTCTTTCTTTATCTGTTTGCAGCGACTGTAGGGCCTCAGTGTCAAATTCCGGTTCATTCAATTGAAGCAAAGCGAATGAAGCGGAGAAATCATGGAGGATCTGATTCATGTGAGGATGTAGTGATTTGGAGGATTTCTAGTTAAATGGTAGCAAGTGTAAAATAGCATGATGCTACTACAACATATGATTGTGATGGGAACTGTGCAGCGAGGACAGACAGGTAGCACTGTGATTGTCTTATTAACACTGACCCCAGACTCGTGAACTGTGAAGACACACAAACATTCATATATACGAACAAAAGCACACCCACACATACATGCGTATACACACACATAATCCGAAACACATTACGTCATTGAATAATTAATGCCTGGTCAGAGTGTCAGATCATTTTTGGAGTTTGCTACAGCAATAATACTTAACTTAAGGATTTGAAACTGAAAGGTGTAAATGACTGAACTCCTCAGTGAAGACAGAAACTCCATCTGGACGGACAGCAGTCGGGTTTGACATTGGGCAGCTGTGCTGCATCTGACTGGTTCCATCGACCCTTATGTGAATGAGTCAGAGAGGATACACGGATGCAAGATCAGATGACTCATCTGTAGCAGTGTGGGACTGTGGAGGCCTGAGAGGGCTTGTTTGTTTTTCAGCACTTAACGTAGCAAAATATAAACCAGGATATGTTAACTTAATACACTGATACCTGTTAAAGAGTCTGCTGCTGCCGTAAGGTGGAAACCGCCTAACTCTAATTTTCTCCTAATTTTCTTTTTCTTAGTAATTGAAGTTGTAGTTGTTAGTGTTTCACAATGTTCAAAAATACACTGGCACCACTGTAAACCACCTATTGTTCTCTTCATCTCTGAAACACTTACTTTATGCAGAAACCTGACGGCAGCACTATGAAGGGGTCATATCATAGTAGCACACATTTCCTGGAAATCAAAACACAATATTTAAGTACTGTAAATGCTACTGTAGCCTGAATGAGTGAGACACTGAATGAATGAATGAACACATTAGTTACACATCTCACAAATGCACATATTTTCCATGCCCAGTCCATGTACATGAGAGCCTCATCCGATATAGCACATGTTTATTACATATCACATGTTTTCCGCTGTTACTCCACTCAGGTTTTCAGTTCTGCTCTGTCAGAATCAAAATGTTTCAGTTTTTAAGTTCTGAGTCCTCCTCTCAAAGACGATTGCGATTTTTTTGGGGGGGGTGTATGAAGCAGGATGGTTTGAGTGTAAGTGTGTTTTGTGTGTGTGTGTGTGTGTGGTGGGGAGCTCTTTGATTCAATTAAGACCAAAAAAAGACACTAACCACTCAGTTCTTTGCCCTGTACATGCAAATTTGCGTGGAGAGGCAAAATGACAACGGACGCCTCTGTTGGTTGTGTTTATCCTAATTCATTTTTAAGAGTGATGAACAGAAATGAACCATGCAGCATTTCTCCCTCTACAAAGAAGTACACCAAGTTGAACAAGACTGTTTCATTTAATGAATGTAAAACAAATTTTCCTTCATTGTTTGCAGTTTCCTGTGGGCTTCTAGACAAAACACAGTCCTTACAGTGTTTTATTTGAGTTAACTTTTTTGACCCATTCTGTAATCAAGGCTTTAATTCTGAGCCTTGAATTCACCCACCAGAGAACAAACAAGACCCCCTCTCTTTTTATTTACACTGTGTCTAAATGCTTAACTTGCAGGATTGATGAGGTTTACAGCTTTTGGATGATGGAGGCCAGTGACTCCCTCAATCTCTGAAGTGACTCACTCTTTCTGTTAATGTATTAGTCTCTATTTAACATCTTGTACTGTATCAGCACAAGAAAGAGGTTGAATGTAGGCATTTTAAAGAAAATAAATGACTTAATCGTATGTTAAATTCATAATCCTTAAGATTTTCATCATGTCAAACCCCAGTTTTGACACGCTTCATAGCATTTTCTTTGCAACAGCCATTCAATGTATACGCATGGGAAACTGCCTCTCTACAATATATACAGTAGTAGTTTTCATTTTTAGTGGCGGAGTCCGTCTTTCCCTTGTGGGACTTTGCATAGAACCCACGCAAAAAGGATTCACAGGAGACAATGCTTGTACGTGCTGGACGTGATGCAGAAGACAAAAATAGACGTACCTCAAGTAATTTGCGAGACAACATTTGATCAGTTTTACCGAGTCAGATGACACAGTTGACTGCCTTTTTCCCGCTTAATCTTATCAGTTTGTTTGGTTCTCTTTAAATAGATACACAAGTTGCCACCAAGGCCAGAGCTACCATTAAAACTGTGTGTTGTGAAAGTTCTGAAACTTATTTAGAGATCATACAATTGGAAATTACACAAATAACTAAATGTAAGAAAAACCTTTTCTTTGGTAGATATTCAAAAATGTATGAGAGGGTAGGGTTTTGTTAGGGAAGATAGGCGTATTTCTAAAATCCTGACTATGGCCCTGGTAGCCTCTCAAAGCGTGATAGCTGATAACAAGTCATTTCAAATGCAACTCTGGGAGTTGTATTATTAAAACACACTTGTTACCACCAGTAACCACAGCTGTCGCCAAATCAACCAAGACTAAGATTTTAAGGATTATACCTTTAATTTGGAGTCGTTATCCCCTTGTTTAGCTTACAGTTAAAGACCAGATATTGAATCCAGAGGAAATGTACACTTAGCCACTGAGTGAAATGATGTATTAAGTAGTTATATTTTGATGGAAATCTTCTGTCTCCACTCAGAGGTAGAAACATAAATTTGGATTTGCAGTTTGAATTAAACTAGTCAGTGAGCCTCTGCAATATGATAAATTCAACTCCACCATGTTTGTGTTGTATGTAAAGTGTGTGTGTGTGTGTGTGTATGTATGTGTGTGTGTGTGTGTGTGTGTGTGTGTGTGCTTGTGCTTGTTGGATCAGGGGTAAGAAGAGAGAACGTTTTTACCGGGCTTGTGACTTGAGAGGACGTGTAACCTACGACGATGTGTTTTTAAAAAAAAGAGTATTGTAAAATTTTAACTGTTGCAAAGAATAGAGATCACCTATACTCCTTTAGAATGGATACATGACAATGTAAACGCAATATCATATTACTCTATCCTAAGGAATGCAACTGCGCACATGCACAAAAAAAGATGTTTTTATGAAAATATATGTATAAATATATGACAAAATATATTTAATTAGAATGCTATGCACCCTCATAGAGTTGTTATGGATGTTCTTTAAGCATTATCTAGACTAGGCCAACACCCACATCATGGGGAATGTAGAGGCTTTGTAGCTATGACCACTTGTTTTCTTTTCTTTTGTATTTGTCCTGGAGAGAGGATAAACAAACGTGAATATGTATACAAGCCTTTCAATCAGAATCATTCTGACATGAAGATATGTATAGATCATCTTACCCTGTACACCAGCTCAAACCATTTACAAGAATTAATAAACAAAGATGTGACATAAATGTTGTGTCGTGTTGTTGTAAAAAATGAAATTAGTGCAGCCTGTTTTGTATATGTTTGCTATAATATGCCTACATGGACTATTGTGTATTCAGATTAAGTTTAAAGTGGTATGTGTACCTCATGTGTTATCTCTTCTCAGTAATGCTTTATTTCACGGGTCCAGAATATCCTATTATTTTCCTAGGAAGTGTCCTGGAAAGAACTGTATATTTCTTAAGTTTATAAGCAGTTGTTGATTTCCAGAGGAATTTCCTTGATAGGACTGCTCCATTTAAACCCAAGTAAATATTTATTTATTAGAACTTTATGTTCCGTATATGTTGATAGTATACTTGTCATGTAAGTTTTACCCTTTTTCATGAGACAAACCTCAAATGCTTTGCATGTTCAGCTAACCTGCTCTGTACTAATGACTCAGGTTTGCACTAGTTTCTAGTTAGTTTCAAGCTAAATATATTAGCTGTAGTTGAGAGACCAGACTCCGGATCAGGAAAAACTACAACTTCCAAGTGCTGTGACGCCCCCTGTTTTCAGCCAATCACAGCTCTTCGCTCCACGTGTTGTTTTGAAGGAGGTTCCTGGGTTGTTTTGGAAGTGCTCGGACCACGTGGAGACGCAAGGTAACTTTTCCGTGATCTGACTGTAGCTTTATAACGTCCACACTGTACGCCACACTCACTTGACGCAACTTTCCCCGCCTGTGGTGTTTTGAGTTGCACAAACAGTCGACCCAGTGTTGTGAGAAATGTCAGCGGGAGGTCAGACCACCAGCAGCCGGGATATCCCGGCCGTCAGGCGGATCACCATCCACGATTCTGCTCACATGCCCCAGGACTACTCCACGACTCCCGGAGGGACTCTGTTCAGCACTACGCCAGGAGGTAACCAAGTAGTTGGTCTTATCTGGAGTCAGGGAGGGGAAATAAGAAAAGATTCAACAAACCTTAAATCTTAGGGGGGGAGGGATTTAAAGGGACACTTTCAGGTAAATTAGAAGATGGGAGACGTGCATGGGAAGAATACCATGTTCATCTGGAGACAGGCGGTGTAGTGGAGGTAAGTTATTATGACCCAGAATATTTTTCCTCAGGTGCTGGTCCACCCCATCACATGGATGGGTTGTAAATTTAAAAAGATTAAACCTTAGATTTTGATATTGTGACACTACGGAGACAAAGTGAATAGGTACCGTCAGTTAAAACATCATTTAATTTATTGTGGCATGAAAACAGTTCATGGTAAAGGAAACACTTTTGACAGCCAGCCTATAGGTTTTGTCAACAGTTCTGTTATGTTGTCCTGTTAATGTTTGACAGTGTTGGTGCTGGTGAAGGCTAAAGACCACAAGGTAACAGAGTCAAAGTAAACTTATTAGAGGAGCCCTCTGCACCCAAATCCTGCAGTGTGCAAATTGCACAGCCCTGTCACCTCTGTGTACAGACAGCCAATCTGAAGCATGTCTCCCTGCATTGATTAATAGCCCAATGGAATGAGTGTAGTGCTAAAATGTTAATGCATTAATTTGATCTTCTCCACAGTTGCTTCATGTAGATTGATTTCTTCATTTATGCTAATGCGGAAGTCTGAAGTGTACAGACTTGATTAACAATTCACATTTCAATATCATTTCATGTGTGTCTGATGACCTTCTTTCTTTGAAGACTCCTGAAGATGATGGATCTGTTGATTACAGAATCAGAGACTCTGTACTTGTGTCCAAAAGTTTTATGTGAATAAACATTCATTGGTCAGTTATGAACAGCGGACTTATGAATTCAGTGTAATTAGCCTGTAGCTGTAGATTACTTACACAATCAATGACTATATGCTCAAATATAGGCCCGCACTCAGTCATACCCTATTTATAGTCTTGTTATTATAGCAGGCTGTTGTTGAGCTGCAGCAACATGTTTACTGGATGTGGGCTCCACTAGGTCTGGTTATATTACAGTTTTTCTCAATTGCTTGGGCTCATCTCTTTGAAACAGTCTTAACATTTTCTAAACTGTAAGTGCAATTGTCACAACTGTTTCATGGGACGTCACAACTCTTTTGCATGTCTGCAAAAGGTAGTAACTCACCCAAAACATTTCATTCATGCTTCACAACCTAGTTATATTGTGTCAGTAAATTGGCCAATGCCACCAAAATGAAAGTAGTTTTGTCATTGTGTGAGCCGTACTGGTCAAAATGTTTTAGATATTTTTTCACCATGGCAGTCAACCCTGGAAATGTTTCTCAGCACCAGCAACAACCGACTACAATGACTAAAAGTCAGTCTCGCTCTCATCAACACGCTGAGCTGTTTGGCCCATTTATTCAGTATGTTACTCAAACATCTGTAAGCTGGGGACCTTGTGAAATCTCCAGTGTGTTGATAAAACTAAAGCAGAAAATGTTTTCCCTCTGCGGCTGTGAGAACGGTGACGCAGAGTGCACATGTGCATTATAACTGATACCGTGTTCTGTAACATCACCAGGTGGGACAGATTTCCACAGATAAAGCAGAATTGGGTCAGTGAAGGTGTGTCAGCGTCACTGATATGGATGACAAAAAAATAGGTCATTGGTCATGGGCATGTTTGAAAAAAAAAAAGTAGATCTCTAGAATACCTTGGAGGTGGTACATATATGTGTGTATTATTTATTTATTGTCCCTTTCAACTAGTTACAAGTGTTTTGTGTTGAGGTTAGCTGTTGAGTTTAGTTTGATTTTATTAAAGTAAACATTTATTATTTTTATTTTTTATCATTTTTAACCAGTGTTTAATGTTGATGTTAGCTGCTGAATTTTATTTTGTTTTGGTTTGTTTTATTTTATCCTTCTTTCTTTTTTTTATCTAGTTACAAGTCTTTAATGTGGATGTTAGCTTTTTATTTTATTTTCAACATTTCAACGAGTTACAAGTGTTAAATGTTAAGGTTAGCAGATGAATTTTATTTTAATTGATGTTATTTCATTTTTAAGTAAAACTGACACAAGCGGTTATCAGGGTTATCTGCTGCGGTAGGGTAGCCAAAACAAAAAGTTCAGTATTCCATGAAAGTAACACAGCTGCTGCAAATATTGATCACTTGAAATTTAAGCTTACTGTTTGTTGTGTGTTTGGGATGGCAAAATATTGACAGTAGGTAACTTTGGTTTCCTTTGCTGTCGTCGCCTGCAGGTACCAAAATCATCTACGACAGGAAGTTCCTCCTGCAGTGTCGGACGTCTCCTCTGACTCGTACGCCTCCCAACCTGCCTGACATCCCAGGAGTCACCAGGCCGCTCAAACCCAACTCCTCCAGCAACACAAACCAGCCTGAACAGACTCCCAGCAATACCAACCTGCATACAGAGGAGAGTGCAGGTAAATGTATTGAAATATATTCAAAATGTGAACGAGAGATGAGCTGCAATCCTTCATGTATCCTTTCTGTAAAACTTCCCTCTACTCAACGGCACGGTCTTTTCTTTCCTAGAAGATCCCCAGTTTGAAATGGACATCTGAAGAGAGTCAGCTACAAGGATAAAAGTGATTCCCAACATTGTCATTGCTTTTTTGTTTACTGGGATAAAAAAAATCAATTGAAATGTGAAACCTAGTCTTACTAAATGTAATCCACTTTCAGATTTGTTCTGAAAACAAGATGTTTTGCTATTTTTGTAATGCTTAATATGTGTTAAAATGTTGTACTCTTATGAAACAACACTAACTGATGCATAAAATTGTTTCTTTACTTTGATGGCACTTGACTTTGTATGACTTGACATATTTGACAAGTAAGTCAAAGTCTTTTTAAAATTAAACCATTAATAAATATTTGATGTGACTTGACTCATTTGATGACTTTAAACACATCTTTAAAATATTCAGTGTTGTACAAATAAAAAAAATACTGAAATTATTGAGCTATATTGTGTAAAGGAACAGTCTTAGAACTGCCAATATTTTGGGAAATCTGATGTTTATACATCTGCAATAGTTGATTGTGCCACTTGGGGGCAGCAGAAACAAACTGTAAACACAACACTGACATGTTAACACCTTTTAAGTCGATATGGCGAATTTGACAGCAAACAGTTGCTTACATACACATCCATCAGATGCAGAGCAAGTTTAGCATTCATTTGGAGTCATTTTTCTGGCCATCTGATGAATGTAAGTCCAATATTCACTATCTTTATAACTCTGTTTTGGTCTTAACAAACTCCTGTGAAAAATATCTGGCTGTTTAGCTGCTATATGCTCCACTATGTTCACCAGCTAGCTAACTTTGTCAGTCTGCTGTTTGGCGGTGGGTAGGTAGCTTAGTGTTGTGGGTTTTTAAAGCTTTTTTGCTGGAAGCCAAAGTGAGTGAACTGTAACAGTAAAGTTAGGGGTCGTAAAACCGAAACAGTGAGCTGAAAGATGCTAAAACACCCTGTAGAGTTGAGGGGAACTGGAGCAGACTGTTCCGGTGCCTGTTTGAAGGTCCGGTAGAAAAGCTCGTGGAAGCGGCTGGCATTAACATTGCCTAGGTAATGACACAAATCTTTTTTTAACCTTAAAAAGTTCAAGGAAATGAGCAGCTTAATTTAAACTCTTGTATAAATACTGTAATAAAAACCATCAAACACTTTGTTCAAGAAAAGAAATAATTTATTGTATTAGCTACATAGCAAACATACAAATAGGTCAATGTGACCCAAACATCTCAATAAAGTTAAAGCGCTTACACCATTCTGACATCTACTTTCGTCATTTCAACGGCATTAAAAAAATTCAGTATTCAAGCATAAAAAGAACAGTTTGTACATAAGACTCTTGTGTACTTTGTGAATCTTATATAGTGCTTCAGTCAGTGACCATATTGTGCTTTTGTCTTGACCTTGTTTCATCCTGATTGAATCGATCCCTTACCATAATCAATCCTTATAAACTTGAATTGCAGCTCATTCACTTGCAATCAAAGACACAACTTAGGTCACCTAATCTACAAATAGTACCAACAATTTGCATCGCAGCAGCAGCCTGTGTCCCAGTGTCAAATCGGACATGTCTGTAAAGTGCCTGTGGACATCCATCCACTTTGTGCCCCTGAGTAGCTCAGTTATGTTGCTGTAGACTCTTCGGGGCCTGTGGCTCCAGTCTACTTGGCCTTTAACCAAAAGGTTTTCAGATCTTTTGCTCAGTGGCAGCCGCACTCCTCCACCACCATGTTCTCATGATGCCTCATGACCATCTCCTCGTTCTCGTAGTACAACATGGAAAGCGGTGCCAGGCGTGTTGGCACACAGGACACACATGGCACCTTGTCTGGGTGGTGAAGTTTCAGCAGGCTCTGGAGAGAGAAAGAGGGGGAAAAAAACTGATTAGAGCACATCTCTTCAAATAGGGTATAAGTGTATTATAAATAGGTATATCCTGTTGCAGCAAATACTGTACAATAAAAGTAAAGCAGTTTGTCTTGGTGACAAAATTCAGTCTTACCTGCATGTATGCGTGGTTGGTTGGGGTGAAGGTCTCATCTACTGGTGTAGGACAGCTCCCCTCACAGCGATAGGCGTTGTACCGTTTGGGATAGACAATCCATTCGCTCCACCCGAGCTTCTCAAAGTCCACCCACATGTCCACCTTCCTGCAGAGAGTACCCTTCTTCTCCTCCTCTGTGGGCTTGCTGGCAGGAGCAGCTCCAGCCACTCTCTGTCTCTGCTGCTGGGTCTGGTGGTGTCTCTTGGCCCTGCGGCTCCTCGTCTTGGAACCAGAGCCAGCCATCACTCGCTCCCTGTCCAGGCTGACGTACTTGGACTGCTCTGCTGTGCGGATGAGTGTTGGCATTCTCTGGTCGTTTGGGGTCTGCCTCGAGAAGACCACCATCATGACTCGGTCAGCTGTAGGGTGCTGGACTCCCTCCTGCTCCTGCTCTTCCTCCTTCACCTCAGCCTCATCCTCCTCCGTCCTCTGCGTGGAGTGCTCCTGCTGCAGCCAGCGGCTGAGCATCTCCGTTATGTTGAACACCTTCCAGGAGGAGGGGGAGACCATCGAACTGGGATGAGCTCTCAGGCGGCCCAGGAACAGCCTGTTCTCTGGGCAGTGCATGCCAAAGCACCGGTCCCTGTGAGAGAGGTAGATGTCCACTGAGGCTCGGGAAGACTCTGTGAAGGCAGGCAGGCGGATGCGAAGTTCAGCCAGTTGGACGTTGTCGCTTGCAGACATGGAGGACATGTCAAATGTGACGGACCACCTCTTGCCAATCTGCTGGCAGCCTGATAAGAGTAAAGAAAATTGGTTAGCATTATGTATGACTTGTATAAGAGAAAGCTAACACATGGGCTTACAAAAATATTTGCCAGCAAGACCAATTTCTCAAGCATGTGAATATTGCAGCTCTTACACACTTCACAGTTTTTTTTCCTCAATTGGGAGTTGCATTAGTGCTAAAATACATTAATCAAAGTCTGATTAGACAAATGATTAAATTAAGGTGAGTGAAATAAATCAACATCCACATTTTGTAGTGTCAAAGGAAACCTAAGGAACACAATGCTTTACATGTTGCTAAAGGGATGTGCTGCGGCCTTCAATGCATTCTCTTAAGGTGTGTATATTTTCTATAATTTTTACATGCTGCTTTTTTCAGTGTAAAATCATTTAAGACATGGAGTACTCCCCAATGTTTTACATAGAATAACATATAGCCCATGTGCACTGCATGCCATTATAGGAAAAAAACTGCACATCCACGTTATAATACCAAACTCCATTGAAAATAATGTCTTTTTTTTTCTGGTGTTGAATACTCACTCTTAGCGACAAGGCTGACCACAGAGTCGGAGTCGTGCAGACCGGGGTTGTCCTCGGTCCCGCTGTGGCTCACGCTGGCAGCCGGAGTCCTAGCCCGGTCCTCGGTCAGCATGGTCCGGTAGAGCTGCATCATGTAGAGGGGCAGCCTGCTGGCCTGTTGCCGATGCACGGTGCGTCTGGAGCCGCCGTTCATCCCACGGAGCAGTGCGTCAGGGTGCATCCCAGGAAAGGGCTGCGCGGCGAGACCCAGAAGCAAGTCCACCAGAAGAAGAAGAAGAAGAAACGCAAGAGAGAAATCCACTGCCATAATTCCCAGGTGTGGAGTTGTCTCTTCCACAGGTAGATTCCAAATGCTCCAGGTGAGATGCTGAGACTGGGATTTATAATTACCTCCCTCCTGGCGTCCTTTGACGAGATCTGTCAAGCCGCAGATGGCCGAAGGGCGTGTGTGATCCACGGGAGCGCTCAAAGACTTTAATGTGACACGGTCGTTGTGTATCGAAACCAATTGGTCTTTGTAGTGGCCGAGGTGTGAAAACTGTAAAAGCCCACTGATTGTTGTTGTTGTTTTGTATATTAGAGATCCCTTTGATAAGAAGCCCTGACAATAATATTAGTTAAGGAGATTACGAGCTGCACAACTGCGCTGTGATTAATGGGTAAGTAACAAGGGAGTTAATCAGAAATCACTTTCTGTAGCGCAGGTCCTGACCTGTTAGGAGCCTGTCGGAAAGTTAAAGTCAATATTGGACACAGCTCTAATGCAGAAAAAAAACATCGTGTTCAATCCATGTTGCATTTTAATTTATTAATTAAATTATTTTTATTGACTATCTTTTTGCTATATCATCTTGTTACAGTAGCCAAATGACCGGCATATGTCTATTTCGCCTGTTATTACGTTCTGTTTAATATGTTTAGGGATAATTAAATATGAATAAATAGAATCGTCATAAATATTTAACAAAGATGGAATTGGGACAATCTATTTGTCTTTAAAGGTGATAGGTCTGTCTGTGTCAAAGTTTGACCAAAAGAATATAGATCAACAATAAGAAAATACAGCTTACAAATGAACTGAATTATCAATAATAAATAAAGGTGAAAAGTATCAATAATAAACATTTTGCCACATAAGAAAAATAAGCGAAATGTCAGGATATTTCTTAAAGAACTGGACCTTTCTTCCTAACTTCTTTCTTTTGTAAAACTCAGTAATGTTTTTATGGAGCCAACGGCCACAATTGTCTTCCTATACATGGATATTTCCTACTGATCTGCAAATCAATATTATCAACAATATTAGTTGTAAGAATCAACAATTTTGGACAGCTATAAAGAAGATTCCATAAAACACCACCCGAGCCTAAAATCTGCCATGCTAATTGACATCAGCATGAAAGGCACATGAATGACGTCAGACATGCCAGCTGATCGTTGTCCATTCATAAGTCAAACTGCACACTTCACCTCAAAAGATAGAAGAAAGAGCTGATGGCGAACTACAAAGCTTTGATTCTTTCTGATGAGCATGATGTGTGAAAAGAATCAAAACACTGAAGAAAAGATGCCATTAGTATTAAATTAGTCTTGTTCTTGTAAAATTCTTTATTGTCACAACATCAAACAAACTTTTGTTTTAAACTATAATTTGTGGCACGTTTTGGGGGTTTGGGTGATTGGAAGTACAAACGATGCAACCTTAATTTAAAAAAGTCACTACTCAGTCACTATTGTGAATGGATAAAATGAAGCAGTATCATCAAATTGTCATGACATGGGTATTGTTAGTACTGTGTATTTTAAATCAGTATGCTCTATTTTCAATACGTTTAAGTGTACCAGAAGCAAAATTGTACTTGCAAGGTCGTGGCCACATTTGAGGACACCGAGGTCAAGAACTTACGAAAAATTATTGTTAAATTATAAAACAAAAAAAGCACTAAACTGAATATAAAGCGAAATATTTATCGATGAGGTCACCAGATCCACACGGCAAAACAGCTGCGCGTCTTCCATGGCGCAGACCACAACCTCACGTATTTCGGAAGGAGGGAGAATGTACTTTGTTAGTTTAACTTATGGGCACTGTTTTAAAATAAAAGCCAACAATACAAAAATAATAACCCTAATTCGTTCCGTGCGTAAAAGCGCAAAACCTAACCAAAATGCGCACGGCCTAATCACCTCACTGAAAGCACTGAAATTGGGTGGAACGTCAGCAGCTGAAGCAAACCAGTCAAAGAGGAGGGGCACACATTTTGCGAACTATGGCAGCTTTCCCGGCCGTCTCTGCTCTCACTCTTCTGCCAAGGCCACTGGACAAGACGCAGCACGTGTGATAACAGCATGCTCTCTGTCACATGAAACACGCCACAGTCCACTAAATCATCAACTGTGACGATCCCTCAAACGTGACCGCGGGCCGAGCTTCATGAAATGACGTAGACCGAAATGGTTAGGAACGCTGGAAAGACAGCTAAATGACATCCCTTAATAGATAAATAAACAATTTAAAAAATATATAAACATTGTTAAAGGACACCCGGTTAAATGAAGAAATAATAATTTAATAAATATTCAATAATATTTATTTTATGTTTGGTAACGGAAGCTGAATGGTTGTCTCTGATCGCACGCGCACCTGCTGCAGTGGTAGCTGATAAAAGCATTTCCTCTCAGGTGACGTTGTTTGTCCTGATGAGCCGCGCGGGTCGAAATGGACTTACGCCAGATCATTTGTTTGATTTTTCTGGCAAGTCTGAGCCCTACTCGAGGTAAAATGTCTTATATATGTTTTTTGTTTGTTTGATTGTTTTTTTTAGGCATTTGTGTGACTTAATTTAAGTGTGTGCGTATACAAATAACATGCAGGGGCGTTTTGACATTTTCTTTAGATCTAAACATGAACGAGGCAATATGGCGTTCATTCCTGGACTCCACGGGTTCAGGGTTACAAACTTTATTGGACTTTTAATACTAGTCACTCGGCTTTAACTGCACGAGTTTCAATAATTCAAACACATAATATCAATAATTAAACTAGATTATTTTACATGGTTAACATCAGGTACTTAAAGGCAAATAAGTACCTACAAATTAAAACAAAATAGACTTGTGCTATTTTGCTTTTTAGCTAACTTTCCTTTCATATACATTTGACCATGTGCAAGTGCCTATCATACCAGTCCAGTGATGAGTTTAACACAATACCTCCATGGTCTTTCTTTTCCATGGTTATACTTAAATGGTTATTTGGTTGGCTAAATAGGACTTTGTGGCTCATCTTGTCAATCTAGAATTAAGTGTTGGTGAAATAAATGGACCATTATTTAACAAATAAGGTTTAGTTTAATTTGTAGTGGATTTTTGAGATGTCCGGGTTTTTTTTTTTTTTTTTTTAAACCCACACTGTCACACACCTGAGCCGTGTTCAAGAAACTTGGTTCAGCTCTGCTCTAAATTGCTGTTTAGCTCCAGCTCACCACGCAAACAAATCACAGGCAGAAAAGTGAAGGAATGCAGAATATGTAATGTGTTTGCAACCTTTTCTGTTCTGCTCTGTTGCATTTACTGTCAATTCTGCATCAGTGCCTCAACATTTCTGAAAGATGCCACAAACCCTTGAACCTTACAGCAGGTACAATTTCAATGACACTTGAGCTAATCTGCTGAAATCAACTTCTTTGGTTTATAAAGGGCAGTCTAAATTTAAAATACATTCTACAATTCATCCAGTCTGTGACTTGGCCTCCTCCAGTGAAAGACCAGTTGTATTTTCTATGCCTTTATCTTTGTACTTTGTCTTATCTGTTTCTCTCTTTGTATGTTTTGTAGGTCAAATTTTTGGATGCCATCAAGGCCAGTGGCAGTGTGATGATGGAAACTGTATCCCTGATGTCTGGAGATGTGATGAAGATGGAGACTGTCTAGATGGATCTGATGAAATGGATTGCACTGGTAGGTATGCTTCCTGTCCCAGTGCAAAATAATTGTTCTTGGCATTAATTGTCCAGAAGATATAAGATTGCTTCATTTTCATTCACCATAGTTGTTTTCTTGAGTCTAAAATGGTTAAAGCCACATTCAACAAGACATGCGTTTTACAGCAGATTTATTTGTATTTCAGATTTTAGTAAAGAAACTGCTTCACAATAATGGACAAAAGGCTCAAAGTTGTACAAGATGGCAGGAGCAAAAACAGTTTCCCACAATTAACTGATTTGCGTCACATTTACAATTTTCCATGTTAACATAAAGCCACAAAATGTTAAGGATTTTCATGTTACCAGTGGCGTTTGGTTGTGTTGATTCAAAGGTCAGTCAGCAGCCTATAAGGGAAAGTTACTTCAAACAAAGTTGTTATGCAGAACTTTTGTACCTAAAGAGAAAATGTAGGTAGAATGAGAGGGGGGAAAAAAGGAAATATAAACCCTTCATTTGTTGATTTATTCAATAAAAGATTTCTTGTTTTCTTCCCTCCCTTACTCCCAGGCTCTCCTGAATGTCTGCCAGGTCAGTTTCCTTGTGTGGACTCTGTCGGCTGTGTTAACGTATCTGCACGCTGTGACGGACAAAACCAGTGTCCCACTGGCTCTGATGAGGAGAACTGTACAGCTGAGGGCTGTTTGGACTCCGACTGGACCTGTCGAAACCACATCTGTATCCCTAAAGAGCTGCACTGCAACGGGCTTAATGACTGCCTGGACAACTCTGATGAAGAGGGCTGTGGTGAGAAAGATGGAGGGATGAATGCTGTGCCACATGAAACTGAATGTCAGTCTGTGAGACTGCATGGCACTATAGAGCAAAGTATACTTCAAGGGTCCGTTCATCCAGATTAAAAAAACTGAGTATTTTCCCATGTATCGCTGCTATCTACTGTAGCAATGCAGATAGTTTTCATTTTATTTTTCCAGGTATTGATGGGTCTTTGAGATGTCTTCAGTCCAGCCTCGTCTTCAACAAATACTTCAATTTATATACTAATTTGCTTGGCCACATACATTTTGGAAGAAAACAAATAAAAACTGACACTACCCTAAATACTATTACAACAAATTAAAATCATTTTTGGACTAAAATCAACACTATTTGCACATCTACATACATATAAAATGGGGGGCAGGGGTTTGTACTCTGGGTGAACTCTTTTAATCAATCAATTGGTAGTCATTTTAAGTCAAGCTGGGCAGGATGGGTAAAATTGGTGTCATGATTATCATAAGGTCTTTTTTTTTTTTGCAGTAGTAATGCATGTATTTTTTTATTCACTTTTATTTGAACAAACTGATTTAAAAAAAAATTTATTGCGTTTTTTTGGTGCCATACACTTCATATGTGTAGTGAATAAATATAAAAAAACTCATTCAGCTGTATTTTTCAGTTGGAATAACCAAAAAATAAAAAGATTGCCAAGTAAAATCACATTTTGCCATTTTGAGTGTTATGCAGATTTGATATATCATTGTGATGACTCATTATCATTAGATTAATAATTAGCCCAACATGATCATAGAGGCAGAGTGAATACAGGATGGATGTGTGTGTGTGTGAAGCATATGTTAACAGTATCCAAGTCTGTGTCAAAAATGTCAGGCACGAACAGGTGGCCCCTAGGTATGAAGAACTGTTAAATTGTTAAGTACCAAATGTCATTCCTCTTTCAGGTCTGTGTGGTGAGGATGGCATACGGTGTCCTGAGGGGACATGTCTGTCTGCTGAAGAGAGGTGTGATGGGCAGGTTCACTGCTCAGATGGCAGCGATGAGCCCATAACATGTGGTAGGTTTATGAATTACAATGATGGAAAATGCTGCAACAAACTACTAAGCACTTGACACAAATGTTTCTGGTCCGTGAATTTCTGTAATGCTGAACCATATTGCACCTCCTGCAGGTCGTATTTGCTCTATGAACAACGGTGGCTGTAGCCATTTGTGTGTCGATGAAGCCTGGGGAGCTCTGTGTGCCTGTCCTGTTGGATATAAGCTCTCTCCCAATGGAGCAGTCTGCGAAGGTGTGTGGGGCATGAAAATAACACACTACTCACTTGGAAGCAAGGGTTACATCATGAAAACACTTGCAACGGCTGGTACCTACTATAAACAAAATGTATGTAGCAGTCTAGAATGCCCCTGCCCTTTGCTGTACCAGCCTGGATCCTTACCACCTCTTCTATTAGCAAACTGACAAGATTAAAGAGCATGTTTTCAGAAGAAGCTCTCGTTTGCAGCGGTATAATCCTGTTTTCAAATATTGGGTGATCTGTTTTTGATGCACAGCTCATGCTTATGAAGCTAAAACCCACTCTCTCCTCAGATTTGGATGAATGTGCCCCACCCTTTGCTCCCTGTATGCATCACTGCACTAACACCATTGGCTCCTTCTATTGTCACTGCAGAGAAGGCTTCAAACTGAATGGAAGCTCCACATGTCTAGCTACAGGTAATTAAGCCAGCAGTGGCAGATGGCCGCCCACCCTGAGTCTGGTTCTGCTCAAGGTTTCTGCCTCCTTTTTTTTAAAAGGAAGTTTTTCCTTGCAACTGTCGCCAAGTGCTTGCTCTTGGTGGGAATTGTTGGGTCTCTGTAAATAATCTAAAGAGTATAGTCTAGACCTGCACTTTTCCTATAGTGCAGGTCTAGACTATACTCTTTAGATTATTTACAATGACATAACTTATGTTATAAATTGGCACTGTATAAATAAAATTGAGGTGGGGTTTTCCCTATTTATCTAAATCTAAGGTACACATAATCAACATAGACATGTCATGGCCCTTCCACCTAGTTGTTTGGTACCAACTTAGCCTTATCTTAAGCCAGTGAAAACCCTTGAGTACTACAAGACGCATCAACCAACATGCAAGTACAAACCAAACACTGCCAAGTGTTAGTGAGCTAGTCATCAGCTTGATTGTTTGATGTGAACCTACTCTGGATTTAGTTTCATCCTCTGAAAAGATCAAACCCAACAACAAACATAAAGTGCACTTGGACAAAAGATAATTGACATGTTAATGGGATTCTTTTGATGTGGCCGAGCTAATGACAAAAGAAAGCAAATTCAAAAAGATCAAAGATGGCACTTGAAATACAAACTATCAAGCAGGTTACATTAAAAAAGTTACCTGAAATGTTGATATTAAAGGGATGATAAAATTGGCAAATATTAAATGAGATGTACAAGTATTGCATAGTTATCTGTTTTTTTTCTGTCCAAATAGGTTTTGTTTTTTTTGGGTTTTTTTAAGTGAATGTTTTAACTTGGTAACTTTCTACCCTTAGCGTGAAATGTGAGAATTCATCATGTCAGTAATTGAGGGATGGACAGGAAGTCAAACTTACTCGAATCCAAATATTCACATTAACTGCTCCCTTCTCTCTGAATCTATGAATGTGTCCAGGTAATGCCACCAGATTGCTAACGGTGCAGAGGAAATCGATCGGGCTGTTAAATGTGAAGTCTCAACAGTTTGAAGTTATCCAGACTCCAGTGTTTGACGTAGTGGCCCTGACTTTTGACGTTGACCGAGGCTGGTACTACTGGGCTGACAACTATGGCAGCATTTACAAAAGTGATGGACAGCACAGCTGGACAGTCTATACTGGTAAATTGACCCTATATTATAAAATAAATCGTGGGGTGGTATGTGTCATCCTCAAGCTTGGGTCCTCTATCAGAGGCCTGGGAGTTTGAGGGTTCTGCACAGTATCTTAGCTGTTCCAAGGACTGCACTCTTCTGGACAGAGACATCCGATGTTGTACCTGGAATCTGCTGCAGCCACTCTCCCAGTTTGGGGGTCAGAACCCCCAGTTCTCAGATTACCACTGGCTTTACTCTCCACATCTTTTCTAACTCCTCTTTCAGCCCTTGGTATTTTCCAAGCTTCTCGTATTCCTTCATATATTGTGAATAATCACGTAACCCTCCAGATTTAACTTGTGACCACACCACAGGTTGGGAATCACTGGTCTAATACATCAGTTGGCTGCTTTAACATTTCTGAGCCTAGTGACAAAATCACTTGTGCTTAGACACAAATTTCCGTTCCATGTCTCATCTTAGTCTTGACTTATGAAGTTATTTTTGTAACATTTGGATGTTAAAGTTGCACTGTATTTTCATGTCATAAAAATAGTGTTAATCTAAATCACAAAGTGGTGCTATAAGAGATGCTGTTAATGGTCACTTCTCGGCCTCTGTGACTAATAGAAAATTAAGAGAAACTTGAATTAATTCAGATTCAAGATACTACAAAAATTTATGATTATGACACTTTAATTTTTGAGCTGGCTTCATGGAAATATACAGTACCTAGTGCACTTTAAATGTTTCATCCATTAAATGTAACATTTTTGAACACAATGTCTTGCACAAATATTAAAAGCCCCAGACTGTGACCCATTACGGAATCCATTTGGTCCACATTCAAATTTGGACTCCAACTGCAGGAAAAAAAAAACACTTCTAAAACAAAAATGTTCCTAATTTTTTTTTTTTTTTTTTTTTTTTTTTTGACAGGGGAGCCTGGAATCAAAGGTCTAGCTTGTGACTGGCTGAATGGAAACGTCTTCTGGACCAATCAGAAGACAGAGTCAATCTACATGCAGGCAGCTGATGGGAAAAGTTACACTACTCTGCTGAGCAAAAACATCAGCCCATCAGAGTTGGTGCTTATACCTTTGGAGAGGTATGCTTGACTTTTATTCTGTCTGCTACATAGGATTTAAATTTATTTTTAACATAAAATGTTTTTAATGTTGTTCTCAATGAATGGTAAATCCATTTTAGCTCTTTTCTATGGATAAGTTAGTATTTATACTGTGTATGGAACATGTAGTGAAGTTTGCTGTAGTAGTGAAATGAGCTGTTAACGTTTTATGTAGTCGGCAGATATGAAAATCCAGCCATCACGAATGCACCCAGAGAGATGATGATCCAGTGGGTAGTGCTTATTCAAATTCTCTGCTCTGACTCCCAGCTTGATGTTCTGGATCAGCGCCGGCCATGGGGACAGAAAGACAATAGAGAAGTCATGGATGGATGGGTCAGAAAGAAGCTCTCTGACTGTGCTCACTGCTCAGTCCGCCCACAGCCTCACTGCTGACGTGGCTGCCAGGAGGCTGTACTGGATCAGCGACTTCAAGAAGGTGATTTGAGGAAAGAAACGTGCAGTAGAATTTGACAGAGTACATCAAACATATTGGAGTATATTAAATGCATTATAATGTTGTTGTATACATCATTTTTATGCTTAATAGACCTTTTTCACAGCAGACATCTTGACTTGTCATAGTAGGAAAAACACAGGTGTTACCTATAACATTAACAATGGATTCCCATGGTGTCCCAGTAAGCCAAGACAGTGAGCTCGCATGCACAATACCAGGACCCTGAAACTGAAGCAGCTAAATGGAATATATATATTTTTTTTTATACAAATCATTAGAAAATACGTTGGCTTTGCTGTTAAACTGATGTGACAATGAAATGCACAATTAATGTGTAGAAATGTATTTGGTGACTGGACAAGGACAATTAGAAATGTGACTAGAACGAAATTCCATTGAGTGATGAAAAATACTTATTTCAGATCAGCTGCAGTTAGTCAATTGTTGTCAGCGGCAGATCTGTGATTCCGAGGTAGAATTAATTTGATTTTAGTAAAAACTCAAAAGGTTAATTGATGCTTGACGCTAAAACTAATATGAAGTTGGTGCTCTGATTTTTTAAAAAAAAAAAAAAAAAAAAAAAAAAGTTTTGGCAACATTTTCAAGTAGAGGGCATTAGGTGTCTTGGACTTTTGACCTCAGTATTTTCAAAAATCCTGTCTATGGCCCTGCTTCATTTTATTCTAAGTGAATTAATAGAATATAGGGTGGAGAAAGCATGTCACTTAGTTGGGATGATGAATTGTTACATTGTTTGTTTGTTTTTGTTAGTTATCCTTCCTACAGTCAACATTAACTTATTTTATTCAGTCTATAGAGACGGTGAAGGTGGATGGGACTGGCCGTTGCTCCTTCACAGGTCTGTTCAACAGGAGACCAGCTCTCAGCCTGGCTGTGTTTGAAAGTTTGTTCTACTGGGTGGATGACAAAGGACTGTGGCAGGTTCCACAGAACCAACCGAACCAGAAGAAATTTATCTGGAAAGCTGCACTGCCAATATTAGCGGTTTACCATAAGCTACAGCAGCCTCAAGGTAATTATTGGGACAATAGATTTAATGGTATTGCAACATGCTTGTTAATTACAGTATTTTTCTCTGAATTTCCACTGACGTTTGTGGTTATGTTGCTCTTTATGTGCAAAGTACCCAGCAATAATCATTTTTAATACAATACCACTTTATAATACTGAAGTGTACTTACTTTCTCCTTGATGAGTATTGTGTCAATCAATGTAAAAAATATATCTAATCTGTTTTAAAATAAAGTCCAAAACATGACAAACTGCAGAAAATGCATTTGAATACTTCTACAAACCACTGAAAGTACATCTTTCATCATACTGTACTTTCTTTCACACCTAATAGTACTCTCTCAAAAATATCTTGCCTTGCTGTCATCAATCAGGTTCTTCTGCATGTGTAAAGACTCCATGTCACCTCTGCCAGCTAACTAAAGGCAACCCTGTTGGATTCACCTGCGCTTGTCCAAACTCCAAAGTACTGTTGCCTGATGGGACATGTGAATGTAGGTTCTACCATTTTTGATAGAAGTAACATAAAATGTATCTGAAATTTGTTTCTCAAACAAGAGGCCCAAACTGATCTATAGAGTACTGGGCCTGTTAAGGCAACTTCCCCTTTTATGGTCTAAGAAATTGTAGTTCAGGAAATGAATATAAAACTTGCTTGTAAAAATTCAATGTGTCATCTGTCCTTAATATCTTGTGGTTTTTCCCCTGTCACAGATTGTTTCTTAATGTTATGTGATTAATAGTCATTTTCTATGGTCCTTTTTTTATAACTCAATAAGCACAAGGGCATCATTAATGAATCTTTTGTTGTCCCACAGATCCAAGGTTTATATATGCTACCATTACCAATATCAACCTGTTGGAGTTTAGAGGCAGAGAGTCCACTAAAATCCAGCTGTTTACCACTGACGACGGTATACTGTCATTTGATGTGGACTGGTACAGAGACTGGCTGTACTGGGCTAACCAAACTGGCCATATCCAACGCACCAGTCTAACCCAGTTCAAGTCTCAGGTGGTCCCATCATCTTTGCCAGGTTAATGCTTTGAGTTTTCTTTGGCTTGTACAGATATAGGTAACTAATATTGCTAACATTGTGGAGCTGAGAAAGCAATATTCACCATATTATCACTTAGTGAATTGACAGAAAATTAAATAACAATTATGCAGATAGATAATCATTTAAGTCATTTATCAAGCAGAAATACAGCATATTTCCTCGTTCAAACTTCTCAAATCTGAAGATTTCTGTTTTATAACATTGTAAATTGAATTATTTGACTGTTGGTTGGACAAAACAAGCAATTTGAGGACACAACTATGGGTTGTTGTGATAATTTTTTTCTATTTTCTCAGTGTACAGATTAAATGATAAATAAATAAATTGTTAATGAAAATTACTTTTAGCTGCAGCTCTACTTGATGGTCAGTCAAGTATAAGCCGTGAACCAACTGGCTACTTGGTCATGTTACAGGTCTCTGCACACTTTCTATTGACTTTTTTTCTTCTTTTTTTTAGTTTGTCTGATAAAAGTTGACCAGAGGAAAGGGAACCTTTATTGGGTGTCATGTGACCAAAACAGCATCGGCACCACCACAGTTGACAATCGATACTCGCAGCAGCTGTACCATACAACAAGAGAGATTCAAGATCTGTATCTGGACTGGCTGAGAGGTGGAATCCTGTGGCTGGAGGAAGAACGAATCTTCACCATGAGCATGATGGGAGGCAAAGCCAAAGAGCTGCTGCACTTAGCAGCAGGAGTCAGGGGGAACATCGCCTTCGACCTCAGGGCTAATAGTCTACTCTGGAACTCAAAATGGGCAGGTCTGTCACTTCCGTAGATCAGGGTGATAAAATGTTTCTCATGCTCAAATGTCTCACCAGTTGTGACTCACCAGTAAGAGCTTTAAGCAATGAGTTGAAGCATTTGCAAAGAACTGAAATAAAGTAGTGTTTTAGAAGATGAAGTGAGCATTATGAAAGAAGATATTGGTGCATCTTTCTGAAGAGTAGTTTTCTCATTCTCCTTGAATGAAACCGTGTTGATTTCAAGGTCTGTTTTGTATCGCCAAAGTGCATGCAGCTGCTACATCTAATTAACTGGGTCCCAATTCTTTTTCTTTTAAGAGTACACACTTCAATCGTGTCCCTTTTTACTGTTTCATCCACATCAAATCAAATGATGACATTTTCTGTGATCCTGCAGCAGTAAGAGCTCACAGTGCATTCAATCTTTGATTCAGTTATGATCAGTTTAGGGACTATAATAAATAATACCTAAACAATTCCTGGGGCTAGGCAGTTTATCATAATTCTCCAACAATCAAGAACTTTGAATCTGGTGATGTTGTATGGTATGTCAGATTTAAAGGTGGGGTATGCGATTCTGGAGAAATCCAATAACATGAAGTACCATGATAGAGTGAACGACAGCAAGTAATGTAACTAATGTTAGCTAGCTTGTGGGTTAGCAAACTGAATTTGTTTCCCATTTACAGAGCCAGGGCTGTGTACAAACACATTATTATTATTATTATATATTTTTTTTTTTAAGTGCATGAGTATATCAAAGTGTATTGGATTACAATCGCATACCCCACCTTTAATTTCCCAACATATACAAAATCTTAATCTTGCAGCCCATATTTCCACAGTACAGACCTGTTGAATATGTTTTGGGTCTCGCTCTTTTTACAGGTTTGACAACAATGAGTTTGCTGCAGGAAAGAAGCCACCAAGCTGGTAGAAGATGGAACATTTCGGGCTCAATCATAGCTGCCTTTGAGCCCTTCCTGTTGTCCCTTTCTGATGATGTCATGACTCTGTGGGACCGGCGTGATGGGAGCCGCATCCAAGACATGATTGTAGGAGGTCATGTGTTGAGTGTAATTGCTGCACTCAGGGAAGTCAGTACAGGTCAGACAAAGGGTTTTTTTTGGGGTTGTCTTGGATCTTCTGTAGAAGTTTCTGTTTGTGGTGCTTAGTCTTTCTGTTGAACCGTGGTGGCCATCATGGCTCATGTTAGCTGCACAGTTACTCTTTTTATTCCAAAAGTAGAAATAAGAAATGGCACTTGTGAAGTACAGGATTTTTCTCAAAGAGCCAGTTTACAGCAAGAGTTTATAAAAGCACACCGAAAAGCTTCTCTGCATAAAAGGTGGCTCATTATTGGCTTGTAGCAATTTGTGGTTGAGGACATCTTATATGAAAACCACAGATTTTTCCCAATGACAACTCTTAATTTTCTCAATTCTGATTTTCCCTAGTGCCCAATACTCCAGTCTGCAAAGAGCCCTTTGTGCTGTGCCGACACACATCAATCTGCCTCTCACAAGCCCAGCTGTGTGATGGGAAAAAGGACTGCCCTAATGGTGATGATGAGGATTTTTGTGTAACTACGTGTCCATCTAAAGGTAAAGTATCAATACCACAAATTGACATATTTGTTTGAATGGGCAAGCTCTAAAATCATGTGAGGGTTAAACATAATCACTGAGTTTCCCAGCTTTTAGACTGTGTACTTTTCTCTTCTGCCTAAATTTCCAATCTTAGAGGATTTCAAGTGCAAGGACAGTAGAAGTTGTATCTCCAGGAATCTTGTTTGTGACGGTCGTTCTAATTGTCGTGATGGCTCAGATGAGGTCGACTGTCCGACCATAGCTTCTCCTGCAGCTCGGGCAAACATCTTGAAGTGTCGCACAGGCTCAAAGCCATGTAAAGATGGCACAGAGTGTGTGTTATACAGCCACGTGTGTGATGGGGAAAAGGACTGTCGGGATGGATCAGACGAAGAAGGATGTGGTGAGTTTCTGTAGAAATGTTGCTTTTGCTAAGGGAAATAAATGTGAGATAGATGCTTTGTAGATGAGCACAATCTGCTGTGAATGAAGAGGCAAGTTTGTCAGATTTTCTGCAACATTCAGAAAGTTTTCCTTGTAGCTTAAGTCGTATTGTTTCATACCTTGCTTCATACAAGTTGTCACAAATGTAATCATATGGCAAAGATATTTTGTTTAAAATGGAACTTTAAACTTGAACTTACTGTTGTGTTTATCATTTTTTAGATGCTGCAGAGATTGACCCTACCACTGCTATAGAAAACGTCCGTTTGAATGAATCCCCATTACCCGTCAAACCCTTTACTGAGCTTCCCACAAAGCCATTCTGCACCAGCCCTTCAGTTCTGTGTCCAGATTCATCTTTATGCATCAACCCATCACAGCTTTGTGATGGAAAGAGAGACTGCCCCGATGGATCAGATGAGAACTGCGTGAAAAGATGCCCTTACAAGAGTAAGTAGTCAGATTATGGGCTGACTGAGAAGGTTTTTCTTTGATCTCAACCACACTGGAAAAGTGGCCGGTAACATTTTTGTTATATTGTTGCTTTTGTATTGCATTTGATATATTAAATGCCTTCCTCCTCAGCTGATTTTCTCTGCAAGGACCGTCGGAGCTGCGTCTCCAAGAGTCTAGTTTGTGACGGCCGCTCTCATTGCCACGATGGCTCAGATGAGGTCGCCTGTCCGGGCGTAGCTACTCCTGCAACTCAGGCAAACGTTCTGAAGTGTCGTATGGGCTCCAGATTGTGTCGAGATGGGACAGAATGTGTTCTCTTCAGTCATGTTTGTGATGGAGAGAGAGACTGCCAGGATGGATCAGACGAAGAAGGATGTGGTGAGTTTCTGTGCAAATGTTGCTTATCCAAAGTGGAATAAATGTGAAGATGCTTTATAGACGACCACAATCTGCTGTGGCGAATGAAGCAGAGTTTCTTGTCAGATTTTCTATAATCAATAACTTTTCCTTGTAGTTTAATAAGTTGTATTGTTTCATACCTTGCTTCATACCAATTGTCACGAATGTAATCATATGGCAAAGATAATTTGTTGTTTTTAAAATGGAACTTTGAACTTACTGTTGTGTTTATCAATTTTTTAGATGCTGCAGAGATTGACCCTACCACTGCTACAGAAAATGTCCGCTTGAATGAATCCCCATTACCTGTCAAACCCTTTACTGAGCTTCCCACAAAGCCATTCTGCACCAGCCCTTCAGTTCTGTGTCCAGATTCATCTTTATGCATCAACCCATCACAGCTTTGTGATGGAAAGAGAGACTGCCCCGATGGATCAGATGAGAACTGCGTGAAAAGATGCCCTTACAAGAGTAAGTAGTCAGATTATGGGCTGACTGAGAAGGTTTTTCTCTGATCTCAACCACACTGGAAAAGTGGCCGGTAACATTTTTGTTATATTGTTGCTTTTGTATTGCATTTGATATATTAAATGCCTTCCTCCTCAGCTGATTTTCTCTGCAAGGACCGTCGGAGCTGCGTCTCAAAGAGTCTAGTTTGTGACGGCCGCTCTCATTGCCACGATGGCTCAGATGAGGTCGCCTGTCCGGGCGTAGCTACTCCTGCAACTCAGGCAAACATTCTGAAGTGTCGTATGGGCTCCAGATTGTGTCGAGATGGGACAGAATGTGTTCTCTTCAGTCATGTTTGTGATGGAGAGACAGACTGCCAGGATGGATCAGACGAAGAAGGATGTGGTGAGTTTCTGTGCAAATGTTGCTTATCCAAAGTGGAATAAATGTGAAGATGCTTTATAGACGACCACAATCTGCTGTGGCGAATGAAGCAGTAGAGTTTCTTGTCAGATTTTCTATAATCAATAACTTTTCCTTGTAGTTTAATAAGTTGTATTGTTTCATACCTTGCTTCATACCAATTGTCACGAATGTAATCATATGGCAAAGATAATTTGTTGTTTTTAAAATGGAACTTTGAACTTACTGTTGTGTTTATCAATTTTTTAGATGCTGCAGAGATTGACCCTACCACTGCTACAGAAAATGTCCGCTTGAATGAATCCCCTTTACCTGTCAAACCCTTTACTGAGCTTCCCACAAAGCCATTCTGCACCAGCCCTTCAGTTCTGTGTCGAGATTCATCTTTATGCATCAACCCATCACAGCTTTGTGATGGAAAGAGAGACTGCCCCGATGGATCAGATGAGAACTGTGTGAAAAGATGCCCTTACAAGAGTAAGTAGTCAGATTATGGGCTGACTGAGAAGGTTTTTCTCTGATCTCAACCACACTGGAAAAGTGGCCGGTAACATTTTTGTTATATTGTTGCTTTTGTATTGCATTTGATATATTAAATGCCTTCCTCCTCAGCTGATTTTCTCTGCAAGGACCGTCGGAGCTGCGTCTCCAAGAGTCTAGTTTGTGACGGCCGCTCTCATTGCCACGATGGCTCAGATGAGGTCGCCTGTCCGGGCGTAGCTACTCCTGCAACTCAGGCAAACGTCTTGAAGTGCCGCATGGGCTCAAAGCCATGTAAAGATGACACAGAGTGTGTTTTATACAGCCACGTATGTGACGGAGAGAATGACTGTATGGATGGATCTGATGAACAGGGATGCCCAGAAACCTGCAAACAAGGTAATATCACTTTAAAGTTTTGAACTTTTGATTAACTCTGATGGACCCTGTTAAACTGTGACAAAGCAATGTTATTTGAATCCATTACATAGACATGTATATTTTTTGCTGTACCCTTTACACTGAGGAAAAAGCTAGATCACTAAACTAATCAGTAAAATCAAAAAAGGACACAAGAAATTAGAGGACAGACAGAAACTACTTAACTATACTGTAAATTAGTACTTTGAAGGTTAGCTATTATGCTGTTTCATTCAAATGATCATACCTTTTTATTTATACTCCACCCCAGATGAGTTTCAGTGTTCCCACAGGAAGATGTGCATCCCCGAGGCTCAGGTGTGTGATGGGAAGTCACAGTGTCGGGACCAGTCTGATGAACTGGACTGCAAGGAACAAACAAAAAGCTGCGAGTATCACTGTGCTGACGGAAAGCGCTGCATCCCAAAGAAATTCCTGTGTGATGGAGAGAGGGACTGTGTGGATGGCACAGATGAGGTGGGCTGCGGTAAGTCTTCAGATCCAGTTTTCTAGTCTTCATTCACTGGTGATATTCCTACAACCAATAAAAGGTTGAAAGCTGTGATGTATGTGTAGATGTAAAAATGTAACGATGGAAATGAATTAAAAAAAAAAATTAAAAAAAACCCTAATTAGAGTAAAAACAAGTTTTTAACTTGGGCGTGTTGCTTTAGCCAACAGTTCTGCCAATGAGTGCTACAACTTTTGAGTTTAACATAGTTTTACCCTTTCCAGACCCTGTTACTGCTGCAACAACAGAGTCTCCTGTTTTCACTTCCGCATCAACTTGCATCACTCCTTCAGTTCGCTGTCCACGTTCATCACAATGTATCTCTCAAAAACAGCTGTGTGATGGGCAAAGAGACTGCCCTGATGGATATGATGAAAAGAACTGTATGTTCCAGTGTAAAAACCCAGGTAAGTCTGAGTCCAGCAATGACCGCAAGGCAAAGGTAGCAATAGTTTATGCATCCGGCAAATAAATGGTGGCGTGGACTCGCTGTGGGAGAGTTTCAAAGACAAAGTGGAAGTGCACTAGTTTGGATACTGTTTCACAATGACTATACTGCTCTGTGGGCCTCTTCGAAATCCAATGTAAAGGATTACAGAGTAGCTATTTTCGCAGTACCTCCACTGGTATATGAACTACTCCTTGTCGTCTTGCACATCAGATGACTTCTTGTGCAGTGACCGGAGGGCGTGCGTCCCCAGGATGGAAGTGTGTGACGGTCGTGCCCACTGTCCCGACGGCTCAGATGAGAAGCAGTGTCTATCAGCAGATCCTACTGCTTCCCGTAAGCCAACAAGAAAAATAGCTAAATAATAACGTAAAAAAACATTTTATTGATCCCAGTCACAGAAGTTGTAGTTCATGCTAAACAATGCACACTATCTCTCATACTGCGTGTGCTTGCTGTGTAAAAACATAGCACACCCTAGTAACTACACACTTCTACCTACCAACCATTTACAGTCCCCATGACAACCAACTTATGCACCCTAGCAAGCCCCCAACACCAAGCACGCACCCAATACACCATAGCAACCCAATACCCTAGCAACTACCCAGAATACCACCTAGAAACCACCTAGTTCAACGTTGCCAAACACTCAGAATGCCATTGCAATTATCTATTAACATCCTATTTCCATCAAGACCCTAGCAAGCATCATAGCAACTGTTGACTGTTTCCATGCCTAGCTCTCAAAATATAAGCTATGTGTCTTCATAACCCTTTCAATGCACAATTTTCTCTCTGCCAAGCCTCCGTCAATGTGCTTAGTGCCAGATCAGCCCCACTGAGATGCCGCAAAGGATTCAAGCCATGTAAAGATGGTGTCGAGTGTGTTATGTACAGCCATGTGTGTGACGGAGAGAAGGACTGCCAGGACGGATCAGACGAAGAGGGATGTGCTGCTCAGTGCAAAGCAGGTTAGTTTTGTGCATTGAGTTGGTAAAAAGCATCTTAAAACATGGCCACAGTAGGCTATTTCAGTTACATGGTTACTAATGTATTTTTCTTTGGTTTTACTGTTGATACTTTCTTTTTAGTCCAAAGCTAGATTTGATCACTTTCAAAGAAACCACCAGTGTTTAGAACAGTAAATGGAAAATAATTATTCACTGGATAGTTTTAGTGTCAGTGTTTTTGAGAGTCCCTTTTCTCTTCCCCAGATGAGTTCCAGTGTGCTCACGGGAATAGATGCATCCCACCGGAGCAGGTGTGTGACGGGCAGCACGACTGTCAAGACAGATCCGATGAAATGGACTGTTCAAGTCTGAGTGAGGGCTGCCATCAGCGCTGTGATAACTACACTCGCTGCATACCAGAGACCTTCCTGTGTGATGGCGAGAGAGACTGCGCTGATGGGTCAGATGAGGAAAAGTGTGGTAGGTGATGTCTAATATATTTTACGTGTTACAAACCAACAATCTTATATTAAATGTTTGTAAAATGAAGATGAATATATAACATGTACAAAACATAAGAGATCCACATTTCTGTTTTCTTCTCTCCAGGTTTGGTGGCCTGTGCAATTAACCAGTATCGCTGTGCTAGCGGTCAGTGTGTGTCCGAGGCTCTGAGATGTGACGGGTATGCTGACTGCAGTGACCGCTCTGATGAGGTGGATTGCACAAGACCTCCGCGCTGCCCGACACAGCTCCGATGCCCCAACAGCCATGAGTGCCTGCAGAAACAGTGGCTCTGCGATGGCGAGGACGACTGCAAAGACGGGTCAGACGAGAAGGTAAGGAACCTACAGTTGAAGTGGGGTGAAGTAATTCTGTATTAATGAGTAGAGGCAAGAACTGAGGGAGAAACTTTCCTTGCTTCTTGAATGCTTTTTTTGAATGAGGTTGGAAAGCAATGGTTGAAACTTGGTCTCATCATATATATCCAGAACTGCATGTCGCCACCAGCAAAGTGCAGGGAATACCAGTGGCAGTGTGGAGACACTGGTCAGTGCATCCCTTTGTCCTGGAGGTGTGACGGAAAGGAGGACTGTCACAACGGCGTGGACGAGGACAAATGTGAGCATGTTTATTCTCAAATACTCACTGCTGCTCGGCTCCTGATTCAGTCAGGTTCATTCTCTGCTTCAGACACTTTTGGTGTTATATATCATTGGGTGCATTCAGGCCTATTTGGAAGGGATTAGTTATACAAGGATAATCTAATCATTTTCAAAATTACTTTAATTTTAGTTAATTCCAAATCTGCCATCTCATTTTCATGAGCTGATATGACCCATTTATGATACATATGGTTTGTTCAAGTGGATCAACTCAGTGTAAAACAATGAGGTGTTCAGAGTCTCAGTTGCAGGTATGGGTTTCTTCAGTCATACATCCATACTGTAATTTTGAGGTACATTAAGCTGCCCACAATAGTTGTCACACATGACACTTTTTCATAGCAACACATGAGGGAGATGGTCCACCTGTCATTTTTCCTATCCTGTTTCATTATATCTGAATAGGGCTTCACGTTGCGCAATTTATGATTAGTTTGCTTATTTCTGAGTTGTTGTTTTTTTTTTTTTTAAAAACCTACATATGAGAGGAAATGCTATCCAATACAGTGAAATGTCTTAACTGCTGTAGGGGACCTCTGCAACACAGTGAGTCTGTGCATCTGCTTTCACAGGCAGCCAGAGAAAATGCCCCTCTCACCTTTACCGGTGTGGCAGCGGTGAGTGTGTGGACCACCGCCTGGTGTGTAACCGCTTCACCAACTGTGCCGACAGCTCAGATGAGGGTGTGGGATGCGCTCAACACAACTGCTCCAGCCCATCAGCTCCTCAGTGTGACCACGACTGTGTCAGCACCCCAAATGGACCGGTCAGTACAGAATGTGTGTGGTTGTTTTTTCTGTCAAAGGCTGTTGGCACTGCTTTGTCCCAAACTTAACCTCAGTATGCTGTCATGGAATGGCAAGCAAGCTACTCTTATCACAAATTCTAGCCTGAGTTTTCATTCTTGTCTATTTATGAATAGGTCATATTTCATCAGTCTGCTTTGACTCTATTTGCATATGAATGTGCACCAAGCTCATCCCTGCTTGGCTTTGAAATGCATTTTGTTTTGTTTTTTCCCCTCATTTTTGCAGAGGTGTTACTGTGCTGCAGGTTTCGAACTAAACTCCAGCGCTGTGTCTTGTGTGGACACTAACGAGTGCAATGCAATGCCACATGCCGTATGCAAACACACCTGCCTGAACACCCGTGGGTCTTACATCTGTCTTTGCCACCCTGGCTTCTACCTGGAGCCTGACAACAAAAGCTGCAAGTCCAAAGGTACTGTAGGTCTAGACACGGTCTCTACTTGCAGCTGAGTGTAAAATCTTTGCTCTCTTGAGAGTTCAGAAAGTTTACTTTACCAAACAATTAAGCCATCAAAATGTTTGCTATGATGTACTACCCATCTCAAGCAAGTTCAAGTTAAGTTTACAATCATTGCATATTAAAATGAACTAAATCCAATGGCTACATGGTAGTAAATCAATCTCACAATTTACTGTATATGAACGAGTTCCTTAGGTAATGAACTCCCATGATTTTATTTATTCATTCCTGCCCAACACCCCAAGGAATGTCATAGATTAGTTTTAGTCCCGGCAAACCAATAATCTACAACTTTGGAAAATCCTTCTTTTTGTTTTTAGATTAGTTCATACTTGTCAGAACACATGCAGGTGAACGTATACTTCAGATATGGGGAACTAGACAAAATCTTGAAAAATCTAAATTTTAGGAGATTTTTATTTGTTTACAAAATGGTCTTTGCTCTTCAGTTTTTGTGCTGTTATATTGGTCTTTTACTAGCTCTGGGAAAAGACCCAGAAAACTTACTGTTGGTCATGTTTCATCTCCAGATGAGCCTTTGCTTCTGGCGTCAGTGCAGTCAGAGCTGTTACTACTGGGTGTCCATAGTAGCATCTTGCGTCTTCTGTCCTCTGCCAGTCGGCCAGTCTTCTCACTGGATTATCACTGGGCTCAACAGAGAGTTTACTGGCTGAGCCCCGACTACCAGAGCATTCGCTGGGCTGACATGAAAAACTCCAACAAAGGGACACTTATCAAAGGTACTGTCTCAGGAACTCTACCGTTATGTAATGAGGTATTATCTGGATGGTTCACTAAATCAACAAAATTTGAAGAGTTTTAAACTACAATAAATGGAATGAATGTGCTTAATTTAAGCCAACAAAATAATTTGCGAAGTTTAGACTGTAACACTAATTTACAGAATTCAAATGAAATCTCGTTACAGGAGTGAAGTCAGATTTCATTGCAGTGGACTGGGTTGGTAAGAACCTGTACTGGGTGGACGGACTGGTGGGCCAGATTCTGGCTGTGAAGCTTAGCAATGCCACAGTGAGATCTCAGGACTACACTGTGGTCCTGGGTGAAGATCTGGAGCAGCCAAGCTCATTGGTCCTACTGCCACACAGAGGGTAAGGTGCTCAATCCAGTTAAAAAACCGGAGACAGTGCTTTTTTTACTCCAATTTCAACCCCAAATCTGTCATCATTGCATGTATTGCGTCATCAACACTTTCAGGTTGATGCTTTGGTCTGAGATCGGCAGCACCCCTCAGATCGAGCAGTCTGGAATGGATGGTTCAAAGAGGAAGGTGGTGGTGAGCCGAGGCTTGAGCTGGCCAGTCAGTCTGGCCTATGACCTCCTGGACAACAGGGTGTACTGGGCTGATGAGAAGCTGCGCTGCATTGGCTCGGCCTCACTGGATGGAGACAATGTCAAGGTAAACACAGCCAGCTGGTGGAAAAAATGAGTGACCCTCAAAGTTTTAGCATCATTTTAAGAAACTCCTGATTTCGTCATGATGTATAGTGATGGTGGTACCCTTTTTTCTCATTAGATCCTCCAATTAGCCGAAACACCAAGCCCTTTCTCTGTGGCTGTCTTCAATGACAGAGTCTTCTGGTCTGACACGAAAAGAAGAACCATCCGCTCAGGTGATAAGAATACCGGCAAAGATCAAAAGGTTCTTCTGAAGAGACCAGGGCAGCCATTTGGACTGAGGGTGAGTCTTCAACTTCTAATGATGTGGTTATAACTCCTGACGAGCTTAATTATTTTAACATATTTATATTTTATGAATGTCACTGTTGGGTGTAATCATGAATATCTAAGAAGTTTCAACTCACAGCTAATAGTATTTGGGTAGAAAGACAGTATTAAGTCACAGCTATGAGCCGTGATGCATAGGTTTCCTCTCTCCCCAGCTGATGCATTCCCTTTCCCAGCCAGCCATATCCAGCCCCTGTGACCAGTTGCACTGCTCCCACCTTTGTCTCCTGGCCCCAGCAGGCAGGTCTGGAGCACCGGGATCTCCAGCTGAGGGGGGGCCTACGGCAGTTTGTCGATGCCCAAAGGGGATGCTACTTTCCAAGGACAAAATTACTTGCTCACTACCTATGGAGTCAACTTTCATTCTGCTTTTGTCTCATACAACAGTCTATCAGGTGAATGGTCTTATTGTGGTGTCAAAAGACCAGAGAACCGGCCTATATTTCTGCCAAACACTTAGGACAGGAGTGAGGAAGCCTTTTTAATGAATACACTTTCTTGCTGTTCTTCTCTTGCTTATTTCATCTTTTTTATCTCACCCTCCTACTTGTAGATTTACTTGCACTCCATGCGCCGTGATGGTGTTGCTCTGAAAAAAATGCCAAACAGCAGAGTTTTAGCCCTTCCCGGGGTAACTGAGGCCTCGGGACTAGACGTGTCCATCCAGGAGCTTTCTCTGTATGTGGCTGATGCAGGACAAGGATCTGTGGATGTGCTGAAACTGAGCAGCTCCAGGTCGAGACAGGGACTGACACCCTCTGGACAAATTCTAAAATTGAGGGTAGGCATAATCAGCTTCTTTGTCTTTTTTGCAATTTCTTTAATCCTGGCAAAAATGTCATTTAAGGCCATAAATATTTTAGTTTTTCCATGTCAGGCTTTTTGTCATTCATTTTTATTTTGGATGGACCCCAGCTATAAAATAAGATGGCAGCATTGACAGTTAGTGTTCACAAAAAAGCTTTACATGACCTTCAGTCAGTGTTTCCTGGTGACTTTTAATAATTACCCTCTTAGTTGGATTTTATTTAGTGTTTTTTTTTTTTTTTTTTCAGTTTTGAGTCTTTATCCATCCTATTTTGAAGGAGAGAACTTGATAATCCACTACTATACTGTTGAAAACAAATTATCTTGGACAACATTTATTTTCAGGTGGTTCATAACAATTGGTGACTCTTACGCTGCTTCACTTAAAAGCCAGCAGTTTAACACTAAAAAATGTCACTCCCTGCTGAAGTGCTGAAGTTTTAATTGTGGAAACTAAACTTCTCCACCCCACAAGGAGGATTCAATCACTGCTCTGGCAGTTGACTGGGTGACCTCCAACCTCTACTGGAGCAGCACCGAGAGGCCTAATCTCCACGTGACCTCCTCCCATGACGGCTACACCACCTCACTGCTGCAGAGATCACTGAAGGTGAAGTAGACTCTGCTTCACTGCTCATTTATTTTCTGCTCATCCATCATCTCCTTTTACCTCTGACATTTACATGGCTCCTGCCTCCTTACATAAATTTCTCAACTCCTGCTACAACTTCTCTTGCCTTCGCTGACTTAGCATTCTTACTTCTCTTGTGATCAGTCTGACATTGTTCTGACAAAAGGCCTCCTATATTGAAAAATATCAGTTTTGAAGGGTTAATGTAATCTTTGCAAATGTAAATAGGCACAGACAATAAATTAGCATTGTTGAGCTGTAATTTTCTAATTATTTTATAATCTGTTTAATAACTGCGGACAGAATTCTGTATGTACCCAGCATCACAAATGCAGCACCTCCTTCCGATCGCCTCTGACGAGCTCACAAATACTGTAACAGTAATTTTAATTCTGAGGTAGCCCTGTAAGTATCTGCTGTGGGAATTCTTCATGAATAACAAAGTATTATCTGAAGCAGAACACAAAATGTCTTTGTCAAAATTGCCATATTTGACCACCGTGGTTGGATTTTCTCAGGAGCCTTTATACTGTATATCGTAAGTGAATATACACTTAAAGGAGCTATTTGTAAGAACTGGCCACCTGTCGAATTAATACTCCAAACAAATTGGGGGCAGCATGTCACCAGAAAGTTGGCGTGTCCCCCCTCTATCCTAAGAAGCAAGGAAATGCACAGTCCTCCTTTCTTTTAGGTCTTCCTTTCTTTCAACAAACTCCTAAATAAGCAAACAAATTAACACTGTCAGTTATACAATTAGCTACCTTTTTTAATGTCAAAACTTGTATTTCTTCATTGTTATTTTAGTTAATTTTTTAATATTTGAAGCTAAAAATCTTACACTAGTCTTAAAAAGGAGATTTGTAAGATTAAAACAAACAGTTCTGTATTAATTTTAGCAGAAAGTCAGCAGAAACTTCCAGGGCCTCGGCTGTACAATATGTCAGTATATACATGTATCCTCTTTTCTTGCTTGCCCTAAGACACTGTTTTGTCCCCCCACGTTATTTGCTTTTCCTGGTAAATTTTAGCCCAGGTCTTGTTTGTCCTTTCAGGGTACCACATCCATTGCACTGCATCCCCCATCGGGACGACTTTGCTACACAGCAATGGTTGAGGCAGGTGGGAGGAGCCAGGTGGACTGCGCCTGGATGGATGGCCGTAACAAAGCAGTGCTGTGGAGGAAGTCAAGCATCCCTTCCTCGCTGGCCTTTTCCAATCAAGGAACCATGATCTACTGGGCTGACACAGGTGAAGAGTTACAAATCTCATATACTTGAAGACTTAATAAGAACATATTTTTGCTGGCTTGCTTCTACCTTTTGTGTACTTGTATGATTTACTTTTTTTTTTTTTTTCTCCAGGTCAAGGTGTTATCAACTCTGTTGGAGTGGATGGAACAGGGTATAAGCAGTACAAAACAGGACCAGGTCTGCTCATCTCCTTAACACATACTGAGAATATCCTCCTCTGGGTCACCCTGGACAAAGGTAAGGATGGAAGATGTGTTTTTTAGGCTAGGGTTAGGAACAATGCAGTTTTCAATCATTTTAAAACACCCACAATGTCCTTGGGTGAAGTCTTGCTTGTGGAAACTAATTTCTCATACATCTGAAGGCTTTCACCTTCATTTCATCCATTTTTATCCTCTTCAGGCAGCAGGTGGCATCATAGACTAATGTAACAATGAATTATTCAGTCAACCTCTTGTCTGCAATCTGTACTGTTAGACATATTTAAACATCCACTTTTAACCACTTCTCTCCATCAGACCTGTTATTGTTCCTTTCAAATCTTAATATTCATTCTGACTAATGAACACATGAAGTGTTTCTGCACTGTAGAAACTTAAGTAGTTTAGGGTTTTTTATTGCCTAATAGAATTTTTGTTTGTTTCCAAACTGTGTAGATGTAACCAAACTGTGGTTCAGTGACAGTCTCCAGCCTAACCAACTGTGGTTTGAGACAAAGACCAGCGTGGTGGAAGTTAAAGCCTACAGCAGGGAGAGTCAGTCGGGTAGGTATCTATGTAGCTTTGACACAGCAGGTTGAGTAAAAACCAGTTGACTTGGTCAGTAGCAAAGCTACAATCTGCAACAGCACATGCTGAGTCAGTTAAACAACTACAGTAGGAAAATAACAGCTTTCAGGCAGGTAACAGGCAAATGGGTAAAAGGAAACATGCAGGGATGACCATGAAGCTACGGAAACAATCTGGAAAACCTGTACTGAAAGCTGTCCTCTGTATACTGAGGTTGACTGTTGAGATAAGGAGCAAACTTGCAGGCAGGTGATCTCAACAAAAGTGGCACCAATGAGAAAGACTATCTGATGGCCACTAGATGGCAGGTGAGACTTCACAGGATGTAGAAAATTCCAAAAGTCTGAATGCAAAGTCTGAAGAGGGAGACAGAGCAGGTATCACTATGACACAAGTAAAGCAATGAGACCACAAGAGGAATATACAATAGTATAAAATAACTTATTTTGCTAAGTAATAGCAAAATAAAACTCTTTGAATCAAAGTCCAAAGGTGGACAAATGAGTCTGACAAATTAGTGAAAACATTGCTGACTTTAAAAACTTGTGTAACATCCAGTTTTGCAGGTCAAGTCGAGTGTCTTACATGTACTAAATGATTGGTACAGCTGTATAGGTTAAAAAAATATATAAATAAATACTGTACAAAGTTGGTACCCAAACAGTAGCACAGAACATCATAGTGCTGAGAACAGACAGGTCAGAACACCTAAAGTCCTGTCTAGAGAAACAAGTTTCTCCAGAGATGCTGTCCCAATATTTAAGGCAGGAAAAGGGATTAGCATGAATCACAACATGTAAGTTTCATGCAACTATGTTGTAAGTAACCTATTAAACCAACTGCTGGTAAGTCAGCAATGTGGTAACGCCAGTTTCACAACCACTTGAACATGCAACCATGACATACATCATGTGGAGATTCTGATGGATTAAAAGCAAGCTGTTTGGCCGGTGAAAGTAGCTCAACATTGAAATCCTTTCACATAATGCGTTAATTCCTGCCCAGGTTTGTAATGCTAACCAACAGGCTTGCAGCACACTGTCAGCTTAATTTAAAACAAAAGCACACCAAACCATCAGGAATTACACCATCTGCACACTTATATTTTCACCTCAACTTTGCTTTCTATTTCACCCAAGAAGGTGAAGCAGAAAAGGTGTGTTATCGGACACTCTGGGCTGAATGAAAAGACTCATTTAGGCTCAGTTTGAGTTGAATAGATGACAGTGATGCGATACCTGCAGAGAGATGGGGCTTGGCAAGCTGTGGGAGATCCCAACCTGTTACTGTGTGTGCTGCAGTGGGACGACACTCCCTCTTGCTTTTTCTCTTGACCTGTCACACACTTTTGCAGTCTAAGCATACATATGCAAAATGCTGTTTCAATGCAAAGTGTTTTCTTTTATGTTAACGACACATGGATAACTAACTAAAAATATTTTTTCCCTCCTAATGGTATGTCTACAAAAGGAGCTACAATTACTAATACAAATACTTAAAATATACAGTATAATGCTCTTATTAAAACCAACTTCATAATTAGCTTCATAACCAGTAAAGCAGCATCTGAATCAAAGATGCTACTACAATCATACTGTTACATTACAAGATGCACACTTGAATGCTTTAGTGCTAGAATAAAGTAGTTATCACATTCTGCAAACACATTACCTGCTAAAACTAAAATTGAAGTGATACTGTGGATGTGCACAACAAATCTGACTCATAATTTACTCTAAATATTAAAACTAAACTTTGTCTAGTTCAAAATTTGACAAATGTGTTTATTGATGAAACAAGAGTTCTCGGTAGTTGAAGACTTTTTGAATACACTGCAGGTACACAAGTAGCCTCACAAATTTTTAAAACTTCAAGTGCATATTATCTTATCCCGTATTTAAAACCCAGTCATGTCAAACACAGCAAAGAGAAAACAGAAATATGAAGTCTTTGCACAATATTTCAAAACAATTTAATTTTCATACATCCAGAAGCCCTCCTTCACAGTAATCCATTGACAAATGTTGACACACCTCTGTTTCACATTTCCTGGACACTAACCAGACTCACTTTCTCAGTCTGGCATTGGAAGTGTCCTTACAGTGCCAAAGCACATTATGTCATTACACACAGCCAGGAGGCCCTGATTTGTGTATATATATAGCCATAAGAGTATATTGATTGATGGGAGGAGTGGTAATGGATGGTGTAGTGTCTGCCATTGTTATTCCCACAGCACTGTACAATACAAGCAATCATATGTAGACAAAAGGGAAGCTATTTACCCACGACAGAACATTATCGTGTAAAACTGAGATACATTTGTTTGTCTTGTCTATAAACTCCAGGAAAACTAGCAACCATAGTGGAAGTTAATGAGGATCTTATTAAAATATAAACAATAAATGGTGTGGAGTCTCTCCCTATCCACTTGAAATTCTACCTTTTTAGAATAATAACGCATGAGCAAATAAAATAAAGAAGCATCAAAATTATTTAAGTGTGAAAAGCGGTCACTTTAATTTCCTCCCAGAGACAGTAAAGGTTTTGCGTTGCTTAATTTGCTAATCCTCTTTTACCCGTTTCCTCCAGGAACTAATAGCTGCTCTAACAACAACGGCGGATGCGTCCATCTATGTCTGTCCTATCCTGGAGGTAGGACGTGTAAATGCGGGCAGGGCTTCTACTCTGTCAATTCCACTTCCTGTGCCCCGCTTCCCGACTGCCCCACTGGGGAAGAATCCTGCTTTGATGGTAACAAGTGCATCAGCAGTAGCAAGTTCTGCGACGGACATGTGGACTGTCCAGACCAGTCGGATGAACAGGACTGTGAGTTTTCAGCGTTTTTGTGACCCAAATACAAGAATAAGACTTTTCAGTCTCTGGCATGGGGTTGATCAATACCAGTAAATCTGTTACTTGAACAATCTCAAATCATATTTCCCCCTGAAATAACCCAATCTTTAATTACCCAACTTGGTAAAAGGAACTGTAGCCAGGGTAGATGATGTAATATAATAATCCAGTGAAGTTTTTTTCATTCACCTCCTCCAGTAAAAATTACAAGGTTACCTACTTTGTTTAGTTAAACTCAAGACAAAATTGAGTGTTCAAATTTAAGCCTACGCAACATCCATGTTTTGACCACCATCAGTCATTATAGACCCTTTTTTCGATTCAAACTACAGCAATTCCAATCTCACTAACATTGACTTTCTCTTCAGGTCCAAACACAAATTCTGCCTCCTTCAGGACCAAAGCCAGCGATGGCCGCCCTCCCCAGTCTTCATCCTCGCCTCACCCCAACGCCCAAAAGAACTCTGTTCTTTCAGTTGAAGACTCTACATCCTGTGATCTCCAACACTGCAACAGTCACGGCAACTGCATCACAGAAGGCAAAACCACTCGCTGCCAGTGTATGACTGGTTACAAGGGAGAGTTCTGTCAAGAGACAGAGACTGGACACAGCCACGTGGCTGTGGTGCTGGGCGTGTTCTGCCTCATTGCTGTATTGATGGCTGCTGCTTTTATTTTTGCTAAAAGGTACTGACCACGAGGAAGATTGTTTTATTTTGCACCCTGGCATGACATATACACCACTTCAGAACTGTGTGCTATGTAACTAAGGCTTTGTTCAGACTGCAACAAATGAGATGTTTCTCAAATCAGATCTTTAAGACAGACTGTCTGCACTGTTATTTGCAAGTGATTGGATTTGTGTGTGCAGATATCTCCAACCTTTCTGCATGGGTTGCTGTGGCGTCAGTAACTACGTACGCTTCCGGTAAGTTCCAGCTTTGCCTGTACAGAAGCGCCCCCCCTCCAAACCTGCCAGCGGACAATTTATTTCAGCGTCTGTCCAGACTGTTGTCTGCGCTGTCCTCCATACCGCTCTGCTAGTAGCAGCATGGATTCTGCTGAACCGCTCTGATGCACTTCAGTCACTCTGGATTTGATGTCGTCGCTGTGTGTCAAGTTGCGAGTGACGCAACACAATTTGAATTTCAGTTGACTGAGATGCATTTGTATAAATCCTATTTGGAATCGCATTTCAAACCACCTCCAAATGTGGCTTGGATCCGATTTTGCACAAATCGCATTGCATATGGTGTTTTGCTGTACAGTCTTTCTAAAATCAGTCTGGATACAATCTGGATATGCCAAAAAACGGATTTGGATTTGGGCTGGCAGTCTGAACAAGGCTTAAGTGACCTATGTAGAAAATTAAATTGTGGCTTTTTTTTTTTTTTTTTCTTTTTGAATTGAACAGGAGAGCCTGGGCATCCATCAGAAGCAGATCCGTGGAGAAAGAAACTCTGATGGCCAACATGGGCCTGTCATGTGAACACTACGATTCAGACTCTGAGGTAAAACCTCATGCAGCTGAGTGGAAATTCACTTGTATAAATGAGCGGATATTTCTGAATTTAAGAATATGAACCATTAATGTGGCTTATTTTTACACTAAACCAGCTGGTCAATTTGACAATTGCTTACGCAGTTTACTCCTGAAATACTGGTCACCAATATGACATCCAGTCATAGACTCTTAGAGTTTCTGATAGACATGCAACTCAGACTGGAGTAACTTTTTTAGGCCAATTAAATATACAGAATTAATTGTTGTGTATGTTATTTTAATTTAGAAATATCAAATTCCCTTTCATTTTCTTCAAACTTTCTTTTAAAACTGGCCAAAAGTTTGTAAAATAGTTATCAGTTGTCTCAAACTTGCAAAACAAAGTTGCAACACTATAGATTATTTTCCTGTTCTTCATTAACAAAGAATTATCCTGATATTATGTAATTTATGCTAATCATAGTTCCTCTCAATACAACCTTGCATGGATATACATTCCAAAGTTTCTTTTTGTGCTTAAGCGATCGTTTCTACACCCTTTTTTATAGAGTGCATATTTCTTTCTGATCAATCTAAACGCAATACTCCACAATGACAAAGCAAAAAACAGATTTGTTTTAATTTATTAAAAATAAGACTGAAATATTCCATTTACATACTGTATTCAGACCCTTCACTTAGTACTTGGTTAAAGCACCTTTGGCAGCAATGACAGCCTCAAGTCTTCTTGGAAGTGATCCAACAAGCTTGGCTCACCTTTCTTTTGGACATTTCTCCCATTCTTCTTGGCAGAATCGTTCAAGCTCCACCAAGTTGGTTGGGGAGTTTCAGTGCATAGCCATTTTCAGATCTCTATTGGACTCGGGTCCGGACTCTGGCTGGGCCACTATTGAACTGTAAACCTTCACCCCAGCCTGAGATCCTGAGCACTCTGGAAAAGGTTTTCACTAAGGATTGTTCTATTTTTCTGCATCCATCTTTCCCTCTATCCTGACTAGGCTCCCAGTCCCTGTTGCTGAAAAACATCCCCACAGCATGATGCTGTCACCGTGTTTGACTGTAGGCATGGTGTCAATGAGGTGATGCTCTGTGCCCGGTTTCATCCACACATGCCATTGGAATTGTGGCCAAATAGTTAAATCTTCATTTCATCAGACCTCGTGGTCTCAGTCATTCAGGTGCCTTTTTGGCAACTCCCAGCGGGCTGTCATGTACCTTTTTTTTATTTTTATTTTTATTTTTTTTTTAATAGTGAGGAATGGCTTCGGTCAGGCCAATCGATCATAAAGGCCGGATTGGTGGAGTGCTGCACTGATGGTTGTCCTTCTGTCAGGCTCACCCATCTCCATAAAGGAACTCTGGATCTCATTCATAGTGTGAGACCTTCTATAGACAGGTGTGCTTTTCTTTATTAGGTCCGCTGCATTCAGTTAGGCACCGGGGGACTCAATCAAGTTGTAAAAGCATCTCAAGGACCATTGATGCACCAGAGCTCAGTTGCGGGTGTCATAACAAAGGGTCTGAATACTCATAATTAAGTCTTTTTTTATTTTTAATAAATTAACAAAACATTCCAAAAACCTGATTTTTGGCTTTATCATTGTTGAATATTGTGTTTGAGAAAAATTAATTTAATCAATTTTAAGAGTCTGAAACATAACAGAATATAGAAAACTTGAAATGGTCTGAAAACTTTCTGTATGCACTGTATAGCAAGTACATTTCCAGATAGGCCTTTGTCTTCTAATTCCTATTTAAATTGGGTACATTTCTAAAGTAATGTTATGCCTTCATTAGTTGGCAAGATTTCAGATGAATGTTTATGCTCTATTTTATAAATTAAGGGGAAAAATGTATGATCTTTTCTTCTCCCCAGGAGCTGGAGTCCCCAGTAGATGTGAAGAACCCCCCGCTAGCGTTAAAGTCACTACAGCTCAAATAGAAGTTCAGTATTCTGAAATATTTCATCCAGTAAACACCTGGGGACTGATGCTGTGGATTGTTACACTTTATTTGCAGGGTTGGTTTCATTACGACTCTGAACGCTGCAGACATCAGTAATGTCTGAGGATGCATTTGCAGTGCTGAATTTAAAACATGCTGATGGAGACTGTCTTTTGGTGTAATAAAAGTGATAAAGAACCAAAAACCACTCTCGGCTTGTTTCAGTCTCTTTTAACAAGGACAATAACTTACGAAGGTTCTTGTTGGTTAAAATCAGGTATGACTATCCCAGTATATTGGTCATTTGTAAGCAAAGCTTGTTTTTGTTTATTAGCCTCCTAAATTCCAGCAATTTCATTCTGTATCAGTTTGTTTCCTAAATAGTTGATCATTTTGAAGTTTGTTTTGTAGTTTAGACACAACATGTTTTATTGGTATGGATATCTGAACATGTCTGAACACAAATGTGTTCAATTCACTGCAAACAATGCACGAGTCAGGAAGTGCCACTGGTGGAGATTTGTTATACTTGACCTCAAAGCTTTCAATGATGTGGCTGGTGCCGACTGCATGTCTTTGTACTTGAGACAACTTTGGGTTGAACTTGTGTTTTAAATTATTTACAGAATGTGACTAAAGGGCTTACGGCCCTAAAGTTGCACTTACAATCTTGATGTTCGATTTACAGAAAGCAAGCTGACTGACATGCAACTCGCAAGAGGGGTATATTTTAACTGCATTACGTGCTGCTTTATTAACATACAGTTCAGTTTGTTTGAAGAAGTAAATATGTTTAGCTATGGGTGCTTGTATCCAACATAACTCTAGGTACAGTTAAATGCATCTTGAAGATTTCTTCTGTAGTTTTCATGTGTGAACATTGTTTCCCATCAGCTGTTCTACTAATGAGCTACTGATTCTCAGCCATACTGGAGGACAGCAGACCTCCAGCTGACAGCTCCGTTTCACACCAGCGTCTACATGGACACTGCAATACAATGCAGAGCTTGCACAGCAGGATACTATTTGTAGTGTAGACTCTGGGAACATAGACGGAATTACATTAATTTTGTACTTTGTTTAATAAAGCGATGAGATGATCCAACAACATACAACAAATGTGAGGAATTGTCACATCCTAGGATATTTCCCCAACACAACCCTTGACTTTAAGGCAGCCAGATATATCACCATCTCTCTGCCTTTCTGTCTCTACCTGTCATTGTTTGGAAGTGTGTTGATGTTACTTAGTGTTTCTTCAACCCCTATGTATGTGTGTGTGTGTGTGTATCTTACTAATGCTCCTGTAGTGACAGTTTCAGTGTTGTCATAACGGAGCTTGTCTGCTAATTCCTATGTGTTTATTATTGTCTCCTTACTGTCTAGTGTGTGACTGTGCCACTTGTATTTATTTAGACTTGTTTGGTTTGACTATTTTGATATTTAGATCAGAATGGTAATTCTAGATAACAGATCTACAATTTTTTTTTTTGACATTTGATGTCTTTAGTCTGTGGCTCTTATGTAATCTGATACCAGTTCCGAACCAAATGCTTCCTTGTGACATTTTGGTTCCACAAATATATTTTCCATGAAAGATGCCTTTGTTTTCATACTTCCACCTGTCTATCTCTACCAAACTTGAGATAGTTAAGGCATGTGCATGCATGGTTTTACTGCTTTATGTGTGACCTGCAAAGCTGAAAGGCAGTAAGAACAAGACAAAGTGAATGAAAAATGACTATTCTCTTAATCGTCAACATCTCCGGTCCTATTCTTGATACAGAAATGGAGTGTCTTGTTTCGTTGGACATGTGCAACTAGTCTTTAAACTGGATTTATGTTGTTTGTTACAGGGCACTTACCCCTTACCTTAGTGATACATAAATATCTTTCCACCTATACTGTACCTACAAACCGGTGTGGGGGTGTGAACATAATTTAGAAGTCACGCATGGTCCTCTTGACTCTGTCTCACACTGGCCCAGTAATAAGGCCTATTGTTTTCTGGCTGCACCACCCTCATCACTGTTAAGTACCATGATTAGCATATGATTGGCTTGGCCATGGTGTTAATACACTGTGGTAAATGGTTGGCAAATTGAATCTCAGACCACCATTTCTCTTTAAAGAGGGGTTTTCTTTTTCACAAAAATGGCTTCTTTGACTCCCCTTTCAAACCAACTCTTCTCTCTACTTAAAATCTTCTACTTAGAATCTTCCTGAGGCAACTAAGACAAACTCATGTCACCATGTGTATAGTGATTAAAGAGTTGACACAGCGTCTTTCAGCATTGTGTAAACTGGACTATACTGGAAATCAGGAAATGTTTTTCAGCCATAATCAGTAAGCCTTGACGGGAAAGCAAGAGCTGCACTTCATCTTCAAAAATTGAAAATAACCAAACAGTCTAAGACTTAACTCAATATTCACACAGGTGTTTCTTTTATGCAAATAAAGCAAAGTCCAAGGTCTTAAGATCATATTGTTAAAGCTTTATTACATCTCAAATTGTGCTAATATTTCCCATTGTTTAGGTGTACCTATTATAGTGTCTTATGAACCATTTATTACATGTTGTGTATACTGATTATACATGCTAAATAGGTGCCAATTCATCTTATCCCTAACACAAGCTTTACTGAAATACTGTCCTCCTGGGAAATCCCAAGGCGCTCGCAGGCGAGACTGGATATGCAGTCCCTCCAGCATGTTCTGGTGTGCCTTGTGGTCTCCTCCCAGCTTTGCAGGGAAGCATCTGGAGAGGCATCATGATCAGATGCCCAAACCACAAAGCAGCGGTTCTGCACTGAGCTCCTTTTGGATATCTGAGCTCCTCACCCTGCCCAAAAGCCCAATAACCTTAAAAAAAAAATTGCAACCTTTTTTATTTTGACCTTTTTAATTTATGCATGTTATGAATTAAATGCATATGTTGGATCTTTAGAGACCTGAGACCAGATCGCACCCTGTCTAATTCCATCATTGTATTCAGCTATGCTCCCAAGTCCCTTCGGTTCCTCAAACTATTTGTTTTGAACAATCCTCTCGTGTCAAAACTGCCGAACATTTTTGTCTAATGTTTTTCTCCACAACAGACTTAAGAAGTGCTGCATGTTACACAGACATGTCAATCTTGTCAGGTCTTGCCAGCTGAGTCTTGTTCTAACTTGCCCTCCCCTCCTTCCATCCCCAGCTAGTCTGGCACACACCCAACTGTATTTCAGTATAATAGCCCTTTCAGGGTGAGGGTGTGTGAACGTGCATGTGTGTTTGTGATTTGGCCTTCAAATATCCGGAAAAGTGAGATGTTTAATATGGTCAAATCAATGCCATATTTAACATTTTTTATAGGACATTTTATATGAAATCTTTATTTTTCTTTGTCACATCTTATTTGTCTGTACTATTCCTTATTTGGCACCCTGCATGTTTATTTAATGTGACGTTGTCTGAAAGGTGCCACCCAAATGACATTTATTTTTCCCAGGGATGCCAAAGCTTTGAGTTGTCTGTGTCAGCATGAGTCAGCAATTAACTGAAGCAAAAGACTAGTTTGCGCTCTCCTTATGAAATGGAAAGTTGCTACAGCACTGTCAGGGATATTTGTGTATATGACTCAGCCCATTTAAAGATAAGGCGGAGGAAGTGGGAGGGGATGTTATACGTGTGTGTGTGCGCTTATGGGGGAAAAAAACAGGCAGGTATTCAGAGTCTTGGCTTTCTTCCTCTTCTCTCGTTCCTTTTGTTGCAGATTCCCTCACTGAGAGAGAAACTTCAAATTCTTTTTCAAAGACCAAGGACCTTTAGTACACACGCAGACACTTGGACGACCCTACAACAAAACTTAAAGCTCCACTGGCTGCATTTTAAGACGCCAGGTCTGCATTCTTTGCTTTTGTGAGTAGTTTTTCATTTTGTCGTATTTTGATATGTCACAGGTACTGCAGGCATATTAACATCATATTATCCTGCTCTTTTTATGCATGCAGTCTCTTTGTGGATGTGTACTGCACTGTTCAGTGTTTTAGGTTCAGTTGGATCATACTGTCTCCTTCAGCATGCATTTATTTTGTCAATATAACCTGTTCAGTCTCTGTACACCTGATGTTGTTGATGAAACAAGTGAAGTTGCACTTCCTTGTGTTTCTCATGTGGAAAGTGGAAAAAAAAAAGTCTTTTAAGGCAAGATGCAAGATGTGCAATCCTTCAAATAGTTTCTTACACTATTGTGCTCCTGCAGTTAGGCAGTTTGCTCATCTGTATGTGATGATTTAAAAGTAAAATAAGTCTGAGGGCGAGACGCCACACAAGCAGCTCATAGGTCCATGCTGTATCTTGGCAGTGACAATAGTTTTGTTGAAAATACACAATCAGTCAACTAAGAAGCTGTCCTATTCCCAAACGTTCAGGCTCTAACACAGAGTGAGAGCTCACAGTGTTAGGTCTGACAACATGTGCCAAACCCACAAGGCTTTTCACAGAATATTTGCAATGCTTATTTTTCCTCAGTGTTGGAAGAGTCAAATGGTCGCTGCAGTGTGTGTTCATTTATGATACATAATATGAAGAAAAGTGATAAACTGAATGTTGCAGTGCAGAAATAATCGCATAAGTTGTGACAAATTCTGATTTGTTCAGTCAGTGAATCAGATTCCTGGTTTGTAACAAAACTTAGGCCAATTACCACTTAGCCGGAGTTAAACTGACTTAAAGGAAGACAGCTAAAAGACATACTTGCAGACATTTTTGATTGAGCCTGAGCTCAGGATATCCATTTGAGTTATCCTACAGAAAAGGCTCTGTGTCTCCTCTTTGTCATGTTTCCTTATTGTGTTTCAGGGTGCGGCTTCCTTCCATTCATCTCCCACCTCTCCTATTCTCCTCCCACTTATCACTCCCCCCTTAATAGTGTTTTGTCCCTCCTCTACGATGTCCACCCCTTTCCCCCCTACCCAACCAAGAGGCATCGACCACAGCCAGCCCACCTGTGGAGAGACTAAGTGCAATGGCCGCGGTGTCTGTGTGGCTCCTCCTGGTGGCGGCACCATTTTGCTGTGTGACTGTAAGCTGGGCTACCGGGGCGAATCCTGCGAGAATACGGTCAATGGGGCGTTAAGCATACCGCTGACCCTGAGTGTGTTGGCCATTGTCATCGGGCTGCTGATCCTCGCTTTCATCTTAGCCAAGATAAGGCAGAAGCAAAACAACAGGCGCAGGTACTGAAATATATCAGAGGTGTGTTTCCATTGAAAGCTTCTCCGTTTGTTGTTCTTAGGGAATAGTTCAGCTTCTTGGGGAAAACGCTTGTTTGCTTTATTTTCGAGAGTGAGAGGAGAAGAATGACATCAGTGTTGTCTGTGTGTTAAAAACTAAGCTGGATTCAGGACGTGGTTAGCCTAGCTTAGCATAATGACTGGAAACAGCTAGCCTAGCTGTGAAATGAAAAAATATGCGCAACAAGCTCTCTGACTAACACGTATCCTGTTTGTGGAAAGTTGAACTGAAACTAAAATAAATTTTTGCTAAGAAATTTTTGGTATTTGTTTTGACTTGTAGGCTATTCTTATTTGGTCAAAATTGTAATTACAAGCAAGAAGACATTTATTTTTCTGCAATGACAGCACCTCTTACATTAGTGTTCCCCTGGGAATGAGGGAAGTGAGTGAGTTTTTGGTTTCGACTGACAACTTCGGTACTAGTAATTCAATTAGGGCAATATCTGTAGAAATAGTTTCAGTCACTTCAATTCCAAAGGCCACACAGGCAGTTAATCAGCTGCAGACCCCTCTTTCCCCCCAAATGTCAGTCAACCGCAGCCAAGGGCAATGCCAACCAAAAATGTTTTATCCTGATTTCAGTTTGAACTCAAACAGAATTGTAAAACTGAGTGTTTGTTGATAGCGGGAGTTACCGTGCGTTCAGACCGCCGCCGGCGAGAGTGTCAAAGTGGCCACAAGTTATTCATTTTGTATGTGAGCTGTTGCTCACCGCCAGCTCACATACAGACGGTGCAGCGTCTTGGACAGCGAGGGCTGTTGAAGTCCGGGCAACGTTATGGAAATGAGCTATGACGCGGTTCAACAAATCGGAATTTAGAAGTCCCGCGCTTATATTTTGTTACCAAGCGTTCGAACAAACTTTGCCTCATATTTCATCTACATCAGAGCGTCCACGAACCTTTCTACAACGTTGTTGGCAGAGCAGCCAGAGCTAATTTTTAAGCTCTCGCTGGCAGCGGTCTGAACGCACGGTTTGGTACTGGAACCATTTCTTGGCAAAAACAGCCGGACGAAGTGAAGGTTTGCAGCTTCCTGTAGTCTTGTCTTCACAGTGAGGCTGCCGGGTTTGGTACAATATCGTGCCGTACAGAGACAAAAGCCAAAACCTGTGCTCACCGACCGTATCTGGCAACCCACGCTATAGCCGGAGACGCTATACATTACTACACATTTTTATCTGAAAGCATATCCTGATTTTACCTGAACTGGCTGTTTATTTTATTGTTTATTTTATTGCTTTTGTGTATTTTATGTATTTTATTTTTCAATATTTTGTCATTCACTGTGGTATTTTATTTCTCTTGTTGTGAAGCAATTTGTACTTTGTTTTGATAAATGCTCTATAAATACAGTTTGATTATTTATTATAATTATTATTATACAGAAGTTCTGAGCGAATGGATAAACATTTGATCGTCAAGAAGTTCCAGCACATAACTCTCTAAAATCACAAATTGCTATTTTTACATTTCTGTTTATGTACAGGCTGTTTATGTACAGGCTACATACTGTAGTTAGCCAAGCTAACTACAGTATGTGTGACTCCAACACCATGATTTAAGAGATTGATATTGATCCTCTCATCTCACATGAAAAGAAAACAAAAAGGCGTTCTGTCCCGAAATGGTATACTATTCCCCTCAACAGAAACTTCATCAACATAGGATCGGATAGAATAGATTAATTTTGTTTACATTTGTAAACACGTCATCCCTCATGAATGATAAGGGTTTCATCTGCAACATAAGAGGAGAAAATGTTCACTGATTAAATGTATGTTTTTGTCTGTTGTCCACAGAAGACATCTGGCAGCAAAACATGGCCTCAACGTTGTTGTGTAATGTAGATAAATCGCTATTATATCTGAGGTAGGCATTCGGCTGGAAATATACATTTCCAAAATGAGTTATTATCTGGGAATCACATTTGAGTATAGATATCTGTCTGTAAGTATAGAATGTAAAGTGTATAAAAGTATCATAATTTCAATAAAAAAATGTTTTAAGGAAAAATTACTTCACCAAACATTAATTACAACACATAAACTAACTCCTGAAACTACCATAGTTAAAGGTGCCCTGTGGAGTTTTCTTGTACACCAACACAAGATATGTTTATGTTCAGCGTTTCTCACTAAAAGGCATTGTGTGTAAACTATTTACATCCATGTCTGCTTGCTAGCAGTCTTCTTCTTCACTGCCTTTGTTTGCACATTGCTACGGTTGTTGGTGTGTTACCGCCACTGTCTGTGTAAAGGCAGGATGTGTAGCGCGCTGCCCGCATGTACACGCTATCGCGATACAAAAAAAGAAAAACACAACGGGTCCCCACTCATAAAAACATTGCTCCATAGCGCTACTAGTGGTCAAAAACACCACAGAATACCTTTAACTCACACACCTTAAATCTGTGTCTAAATGTGGAGGCCAGAAACTTTTCTGAGACATAAAAATAAATAACAAAAAATAATTACTCTCTCATTTTCATCCAGGTAAACTATGACACTGTGGATAGTGACACTATTGAGCTTCCATCAGCATCCTTCAGCAGCAAGCTTACAGCGCAGTTTGTTGAATCTTGTGTGAATTTTGTAAAAAGGGAATCACATCTACTATTTTTGATGGCTGACTTGTGGCAACTACTCTACAGCTGATGCTGAGGCATCCCAAAAACTCAAATACTGAACTGATGAACTGAGCTTTAACGGGGTTAACAGTGACACAACTTCACTCCAGTAATGATGTTTTAAATATATCATTTGATGATGGAAAAATAGAACTTTAAAGGATATAGCCTCCTGCGAGATTTCTTTGTGTGTTTGTTTGTGTGGGAAGCATCTGGTTTGCTCCCAGTTGAAAATGATCCGATTTCAATGCCCAGAACAGAAAAGCACCTACACGTCACTGTCCTTCTTTATCTCTGCTTTCCGTCTGAATGAAAACAAAAAGGGTCTTCGATTTGTTATTTGAGGTGATCTGCAAATTGGGATTTGAGATCCGACAGAACAGACTCCTCAAAAAGCAAGTTTTTATGCTTAAGTTTGCAAAAGCAGTTGCGTCCCTAGATTTCCTCCTAGTTTACCACATTGTGCGTTTTGGTTCGTGTGTACTGTCTGTGTGCTTATAAAGGAGACCCTGTGCTCTCTGCAATCTCAACTCTCAGATTTATTTTGTCACAAATAAACCTCTGTGCTGCCTAGCTTTGATGTCTCAAAAGCAAGGCAAGACAGTGGTCATCCTACGTGATTTGACTTACTACTAACAAAGTTACTCTCGGGGATGTAGCCAGTGTAAAGTGCTTTTTTGTGCTGTTTTTTTTCTACACTACTCGCTGAATTCACTACTATGTTTTATATGCCTTTTTTGTAACTATTAATTGCATTAGCGAGTTGCATAACTTTTTTTATATTCTTGTCTTTCTCTCTGTTTTTGTGTTGCTGGAATAGAAGGAATTCATGTAGTCAGACTTGTATCAGCAAGCTGCATGTAACTACTGAGCATTGACTTTTAATCATGATTTTGGGCGATATTTTGACAACTGCATATTTCTTGCATCCTGTTTTCATGTCAGCTCTGTAAAGGACTAGCTTTGCAAATAAGGAACAAGCTGAGTCTGGGCATGAACTGATTTGTCTGTCCATGCCCCTGCAATTGTCAAAGATGTCTGTTCTCATGGGCTATTTCAATGGCATGTGTAGTTTTTAATTATAAAGTCACTCACTCTCAGAATCAGTCAGTTAGTGCACACTGATTAACATGAGGAACTGTATTTAGTTAATTTATTGTAATATACGACTACAATACCTTTAACGCACATACACTTTTTCTACTGTATATATTGTATTGTACATTCACCAGCTTTCAAATAAAATGTACAAAAACCCCAACAAATCAGTGTATACATAACCACTGTACAAATAAAGTTTCGTATAAATAAAGTCATCAGAGTTATTGACATGATGAAGTTTTGTTTCTTTTGGTCAAAATGACAGTGAAAGACAAGGCAAGAACAACTATAGCTCTTTATTTCAATACTTAGCATCAATTTACGATTTACAGCTCTGAGTCTGTTTGTCCAGTGTGAATCCTCATCAGACTGTCAATAGCTACTGTTTGCAGCTATGCTAGCCGCTAGCTTGTCACAACTATTGTCCTATAAGTAAAAGCTGTTTAATAGTCTGATAATATTAAAAATGCTACAAAATAATGGCTTTGACACTTTAAAATCATTGCTAAGTTGTTACGATGTTCTCACAAGCTGCTCTAGGGTGTATTAACACTGAAAACAGACCGCTGTGTGTGTGTGTGTGTGTGTGTGTGTGTGTGTGGTGCTCACACCAAAACACTGCTGCCTGTTTAACCTCTTCTGGTATCAGCTTCAGTGTTTACGGAACGCAACAGGAACCGAAAGTGGGGAATGACTGATCTGCAAATATGCAAGCTGACTAGCTAACATTCTTAATTATTTATTATGATAGGAGAAAATACAGTATGTATCTGCTACAACAAGGAACAGGATGGATCTGCCGTGCGGACGACACTATGTCAACACCTGCTTTAACTATTAATGAGCAGACTTTTGTTTGTTTTACAGGAGTAGCACATTAAAATAATGGCAAAATAAACCGCAGTACTTTAAAAGTTGGTGCTATGTTATATGCATAGTTATTAAAGGGGGACTCCACTGATTACATACTTACTGATAGGTTTAATAGTCATGGGGAGGGCTGCATGCCCATGAAAAGAGTTGTATAATGTCTTCTGTGGCTGTAGGGGAGCTTTCTAAAGTCTAACAAAAATAACCCTGGTGATGTCATCTGGGGGCTTAGAGGAAAGCCTGTGTTACAAACTGGGGCAGTGGATTTTGAAAGATGTGGACATTTTCAATCAAGTCAAGTTCATTTATATAGCACATTTCATACGAAAAAGTACCAGGTACTATCCACAACTTTTGCCTATGGAAAACCAAAAATGAATGGTCCCAAGCGAGTCGAGCCGTGCCGTGTAATGCCATGCAGTGGAAATGAGGCATATCCGCATATAGAACCACTTCAGAGGAAGTGGGACTGAAGAGGGCAACACAAACTCTTTCAGAAAAAAACTTTTTTAGAATCTACATTATCAGAGCCTGGAAACAATGAAGTCAGTTGATTGCACATTTTCTAATGAAACAGGACCTTCTCTCTTTACAGAGTGAAATGTAAATATTTGAAATTACTACTATCACTGTAATTGGTTTCTTTATCGTGTACTTCTACTTTGAAAACTTTACAAAAGTGTTGTGCTTTTCTTTTCTGACAATTTTCAATTTGTACTGTTTTGTCAACTGGTTTTGAAAATGCCCAATCAGCAGGACTTTCCATTTCAGCTGACCACTCTGAGAAACCATTACTCAGAGTGGTCATTAAAAGCACTATTTTTAAAGTTGTTTCAACACAAGTATTGTGCCAGCAGTTCGTCTTGAAGATTTTTGAGTTTCTATTCTTCTGTATGTTCATCTGTAGGAGCTGATCTACTCATTATGGCAGTGCCTTGCTCTAGTGTCTGAGCCTCTGACAGCATAAAAACTGCTAACCCTTGCTTTAAAAAGCGCCTTACCCTACATCTAACTCAATTGTCATTGGCTGTGGCATTCAAAAGGTCCTGCAGGGAGAACTGCATCATGATTTCTAGGAGATCAATTTAAAAACAAAAACTTACCAGGAGCTATAAAGGGACAATCTTTCTCAGTACAGTGTCGCCTTGTTTGAGATGTTAAGCCAGTTTAAACAGAAGAGGTAATGTTGTCAGACAAGATGTGTAACGAAACCAACCTCTCAGACCGGTCAGGCTACATTGTATACTTAGGAGGTTATGACTGAGCAGACGGGGAGGCAAAGACAGGAAAATATCACTGTAAAATGTAACCTGTCTATATGTGTGTTTGAATAGTGTCCATAATGACTTCTGCCCTTTCTTTCTTACATGACTTAACCAGAAGGAAGCCATCACACAGAATAGAATTACTTTGCTTCTCTAACATGTGAACATTTTAGATTCTTGCTCTAGAAGCACTATTATAACATTTCTGCAGCCCCATACACATGATGTTTTGGTTATTTAACATCAGTCAGTTTGAGTCATTCATCATGCCGCACTCAAAATGTGTCCATCAATGTACATCCAAATTTCCGTTTTTTCACTCCTGTTTTTGTTTTTTTATTTTTTATTTTTTTTTACAATAATGTTGAACATTTAACCTCACTGCATTACCATCATAACCACAACTATTTTTACACTTGCCTCCACCCATGCAAAACAAAAAGAGTTAAGTTGAGGAAAGGGACTCAGTCATCTGTTATTAGGAAACACAGTGCACATTTAATAAACAGCGCTTGAATCACAGAGCAGTTTAGAACAATACTGATCACCTCAGGATGCTTTTTCCAACAGGTGGCCTGTTGTCCTACAAGGTTGGCCATAGTTGTAAAGTGCATATCAATATGGTATTTACATAAAAATGGAGAGAAAAATAAGAAAATGATTTATACATTTTCTTATGCTCACAGAAAAAATACAAAAACTTCCTTAAAGAAGCATTTGCAAATGGAGTTCAGCATCATATGCAGAATGTAAAAGACAGCCTCAGTAAACTTCTACTATCATTTTTCTTCAGGCTTATTAAACAGTGTAGGTTTTTTTCTGTTACAATAATACAGTATTCTTCACTTTCCAAACTTCCTTCCATTTTCTCACAGTATAATGTTCATCTCATCTTAACCTTTATGGCAATAACTGCATTGCTTGAGGCGTACACCTGTAATGTATAATAATAATGTTAGCATTAATCATAACCCAGCTAAGCCCATAATGAGTCTCATCTGTAGCCACATTATACTGCAGCCATCACTCTGTCACTCACACGTCATTTAACATTATAGATGTATGCCTTCAAGTATTGCTGACCTAATGATGAAACACAGTAATATTCAAAGAGGTGTTTAAAGTAGGAAGCTTCATTTAATAGTGAGTTTACAGTGATTTCATAATATTTAAGATATTTGATCTCTTGGTACAACATAAATATTCCTTTATGGTCTCAACAATGAGTGTATGGTGACTTTAAAGTAGGCCTACTTTATGGTAGCTATTAGTATCTCCTGTTATTACTACAATACTCCAGAATATTATAGATAGGCACAGTTTTATTACAGTGGACTAGATTTGTAATGTTATAAAGTCATTGAGAATAGGCTAATTAACATTGCTTATTCCTAGAATATTTTCCACTCTCAGTCCCTTTTACAAATCATGTCCGTCTTCAGGTCGTTTTCCTCTCCTGGGGGGGTTGTGTCTCCAGATGTTGGTCATGTGCCTCTTATAAGTCGACATCATAGGGTCTGTTACTGTAGGAGGTGTTGACTGTCCGGCCTGGGGGGCTCTTGGCCCGGGGGAAAGACACATCATCATCCATGGAGTCTTTGGAGTAAGCGACGCTGCTGCTGGCGAAGCTGCTCCTGGCCCGGTTCAGGCTTGGCACATCAACTCGTCTCGGTGGCTGCTTCTGGTGGTTGAACCGGTTGCCCGTGATCTCATCAACCCGTGTCTCCCCTCGGTTCTTACCTCCGCAGCAACGGCAGATCCCGATGAACATGACCAAGCCGCCCAAGATCTCAAATATCCCGCCGATGTAGCCCAGGATGATGCAGTAGCCGACGCGCACATCTATGAGCGAGAACTTCGATGCGACTTCTTTGAGTAGGTGGGTGTACCAGGCGATGGGTATGATGGTCATGACGCCTGAGAGGAAGATCAACAGGCCACCCAAGCCGGCCACTATCCAATTAGGGCGGTCTTTCCAGCAGCGGACCCCCGGGATGGCCACGGCCAGCCCGATTAGAGTCACGATGAGGGAGGCCACCATCAAACCCTGGGCGACCGGGATGATCTGGCTGCTGAAATATTGGGCGTCCTGCAGGTTGCACTCCAATCTAGTGTTGGTTGAGGTGGCTCTGCAGCTGTCCCAGATGCCTTGCTGGACGAACTGATCGGGTGGGGTGCCGGGGATGTTGTTCAGTGTCCTCCAGTTTGGGGCCACGGTGGCGGTCAGGTTCAGGATCCAGCCGCAAGGAGCGAAAACCATCCCGAAGATCAGGATGCCCGGGGTGCGCATGGATAACCGGATCCACTCCTCCGTTGATCGCCTCGGCATGATTGCTGCTGCTGTTGCTGATGATGTGTATGTTCTTACTCCAGAAGTCTGTGTAGTAATTTAGACAGGAGCGACTAAGTTTTGACAGCAACAGCTGGTCAAAACAAGTCCGACTGAAACCTGGCAGTGGGCGGAGCTCTAGCCTTACCTGTCTGCCTCAGTCACCAAACAGGACAGGTGTGGCGCGTCGCGCGCAGCAGGGCTGGGACAGCAAGGACGGGGGGAGAAGGGAGTTTCGATTAAGCTTTTATCATGCAAATGAATGATAATAAGTGATAAAGAACAAGAAAAAAATCTAGATTTTTGTCAGTGAATAGTCCCGGCGCGCTTTATCACCAGCTTGCTCAAGTTCCAAAATAATAAAAGTTCTGTATTTACATCCCTTTGGTAACTCACCGAAACTGTCTTTGTTCCATAAACGTTTGATTTCTGTAATAAAGGATTGTAGCCTTCAAATACTGTTTAAATAACGTAGTCAAAAAGAATAGTCATAAATAACTTACCACAAACAAACCTACTTAGGTCTATTTAACAAGATGGTTATGAATGGGCTGCAACTAATACAATAAAACAGAAATGAGACTTTGTAAAAATGTTAAATTAAAGAAGACTAACACATGTAAGCACTGAGCCTTGTGGGTGATTCTTAAACCTTTTATAGTCTAAAATGTGACTTAATTTAATGATCTTCTGCTTGGGTCTCAGCTCAGGAAAACGCACAGCAGGCTAGTATTTTTTGCAAATTGAACCAATTTCTGATTTTGGAGGTCTTCATTACAAAAATCACATTTAAATTTCTCAGCATGTGATCAGGCTTAGACCATGTCAGACTCTGAGATTGTAATGATGCCTTTGGTTTGAAAATGCCACTGTGAGAACTGTTTTTAGAATGAAGAATGTAGTTCTGCAGGAGTCTTCTGACACCAGCACAAATACCTTTCTGTCTCTTTCGTGTAATTTTATCTGCGCATCCGTCTGTTTCTATTTATCTCCTTGTTTATCTTGCTTTTTCTCTCTGTCTGACTATAACCCTGCTCTTGCTGAGGTTTCCTCTCAAGTCAGTCTGATAATCCCATGAAAGTGGATTATTCACTATTGCTAAAAAAATAAAATAAAAGGGTGTGACTCTCACGCTGCCTTCACGCAGCCATCAACTTTATCATCCCCACATGAAAGTGATTACGTTTCTAAGGATCTGAACAACCTGAGAACAGCTGATGTCACGCCCAGAGACAGCATTGTTTAAATTCTCAACTTAGGGGTTATTGCCCATCAACATCCCATTACATTTTTGCCCCAGTTTTGAGTCACCAAAACAGGCTCTTTTATTTACAAGACTGACAACATGAAGAGCTGCTTATCTCAGAGGGAAGGGATGAGATCTTGATTGTGTACAGTACTACCAGCTAAACTGTATAGCTGTTTTTGACAACTTTAAAGTTTTTCTTGTGTGTTTTTTCCTTTTAAATGTGTGAAATGTACATAAGCAGATCATTGTCGTTGACGGTACAGATTCAAACTATCAAGTCACATGTGCTTGAAGCCTTTGGGATTGTTTTTGTTTTTGTCCTGAGAATAGTTTTTCAGTCCGAGTTTGAACTTTGAGCAGCAATTATTAGAGGCATGTCAACCAACCAGACACAACTTTGCATACTCATCCCCTCGCATCACCGTCTTGTTTTATCACTTGTACAAGCTGAATCACTGTTGTAGCCGTTGTCAAGTGTGATCAGCTGTCACATTATTACTTTACTTGTCACAGACTTGGACATGAAGGGGATCTATTGTGAAATCCCTGTACATTTCCATATCTAATTGGCCTTTTGGTGCTGATACCATCACCACCACTGCTACTATTAGTTCTACTACTACTACTACTATGGCCTGGATGTATTTTAAGGTGCAAAAAGTGACATTATCAGTGCGCCAAAGCCTCAGATGATCATAATGTGTCTGTGGTAGCTTATGGGCTTGGTGATGACTAATCAGTTACACCTTTTTGGCTTCTTTTTAAACACACCTTCCAGCCCACACTTGGAACTTGAAAAGCTCTCTTAAAGCTCTTTTGTTCTTCCACAAAGCTTAACCTTTTCTTTACCTTTAACCTTCTTTTTAAATAAAGTATCTGAAAAATAGTACTCTTGGCCAATGTGTTTGCTTTTAAAGGTATTGTTTTGGAAAACTGGATATTGTCTATATTCTTTAATTGCATCTTAACTGGTTATTGGGCTTACTCTTTTGTATCATGTTTTACCTATAAATAAAGGAAAAGGGCAAAGCAGCAACTGTTTTTTAAACTTGTCATACTGTGTATATGTAAATAAAAGCCTACAAGTTCAAAACTGATTAAAGAAATGGCAAATCATGCCTGGGTCACAGCTGTCTTTGCTCCAGGTTTTATCTCTGAATGTCACGATGATGCTGCATCCTTTACATATAATCTACATCTACAGTTTAATTCGTCATGACATTCATTTTGTAGATCACGCAACAAGTCATTGCATGATGCATTTACAAGGTGCTATAATTGGTTGATATGATTCATGGAAATAAACGAACTGGCTGTCACTTACAAACCACACATACCACAGTGTAATAGATTCCTCATAGTTCTCATTCTCCAGGTCCTGGGTTTTCATTATGAGCATAAATTGTGTACACCATGCATGTGATCAGTTTGAGTGTAGAGTAAGTATAAAATGTTCCTATATTTTTAACTTGAGAAATTGTTGTTAGTGTAAGCACGGCGCTGACATGCTTGCACAGCAATGGTGGTTATAGATGACGTGTTAATGAAGTAGTCACTGAAAGGAGAAGGGACTGATTTACCTAATTAGTTTATTGTAACTCAAAAAGGAGGACAGAACAGTCTGTTTACTTTTTTCATAGACACTTGGGCTTATATGTTTCAGAGTTGAATCAAGTTCATGAAAAAAATAAATGCACACAATACTAATGATTTAGGATGCTGAACTTGCCCTTGACTCAAACACGAGGATCTTGATTATGTACATGACCCATATCGGTCTATATGTAGTGTTCAATTAATACTTTTTCACGTGAGAAAAGATGTTAAAATCCAGAAATAATTTTAGGAGCGTGATGAGAGAGATGCCACCGTTTGTGTTGTAGCCTAAAACCTTGCAAGGCTGTTAACTCTTTTCTTGCAGGATGTCTGCTACCTGGTGGCCAGTTAATGTAATATTATGTTAGTAAACTGACTGACATGAAAGAAAGTTTCTCAAAACTCTGTATAAAGTTATTATGTGTGGCTCAGTATCTCAGTCATTAGTCGCAGTGTTGCTTTAGTCCTTGGCTCAAATCACAGCCTTATGCCTTATGAGTTTTCATCATGTGCTCAGGTTTCTTTCTGCAGAAAAATAAAACCATGCAGCTCCAGTCAGTAAAACTACAAATTCAATAATATGCCAGTGACTTTGAATGTGTTTGTCTCTTCTGTGATAAACTGGTGTTCTGTCCAGAGTAAAACAGGACCTTTCCCACCACAGCTTGTATGTTGACATATACAGTAGTCTGTGATATATAATTAGATTTCTGAAAGTACGTGTAGCTTAATTTGGGCAAGCTTGAGTAGTGGCACTGAGGTGGAACAATAAAGACAGACATGGCAGAGTGTAACAGGCTGAGTCACCTGTCAACTAATAAAACAAACATAAACGTATAAATCTGTACTAAAATGGCCATAAGAGTTGATTGGATTAGCAGTGGGACTGGTGCAGTGTGCTGATGTTATTACCAATGGTCTCCACTAGATGGCAACATTGCATTCAGCCAGGACAGCTGACATCCCTCCACTCCTCAACTATATCACATTGGGCTAAAACACAAAATAACCCCTCACATATTAAATGAGTGTCATTCTCTTTCTCAGTCCTTCGTCCATATTAGACATTTCTTGTATATTTCGTAAAGTTGTTGATCTGTATGTGCGCAAAGGCTGTAAAATAAGTGATATTCACTCAACAAAGTCAATTAGCCTATTGTGTCTGCCGATTATGTGTCCTAAACAAAATGGTTAGTAATTAGTGTTGTAACAAAAACCGCACACTAGACAGCATCATCAGACAAAGAAAACGTGTAAGTGCCAGCTGACATAAAATAAAAAAATTAAGATGTATACAATAAATAAATACCGGTAAACATGTTTCATGAAAAAAGGTAGGTCTACCCTACCTAATATTTTCATTGTGTTCTTTTTAATCCCCCCACAAAAAAATGTAATGTAAACATTTCAGAGACCAAAAAAAGCCTTAGATAGGCAAAATATACATTTGTGTAAACTGGAATTTGACATGGTAGGCTATTCAGTTTGCAATCCTGCATACAGATTTTGTTACTAATTAAGCTGTCTTGATATCCTAGTAAAGCTTTATTACACATTTTTTGAGTCCAGTCCATCAAATGTAATCCCAGTAAACCCGAGCGGAAGTTTGACTTTCCTGGGCAGGAAATTGTCAGCCGTGTTTTTGTTGCTAGTGGGGACTGTTGTGTTGTGAAAATGGCGACGTCTCGTCGCACTTCTCAGCAGCAGCAGCAGCCAAACTCCCTGCTGTCCTCCCCGCCCCGCGGCTCCTCTCTCCCCGTCACGCCGCCTGGCTCTCCGCCGGCATCCACCGACGATGCCACCCCGCTTCCCCACAGAGGCGCGATGGAGAACGCGGCTGACGGTGAGGTAACCCCCGCCTCTCCCACCACCACCTCCCCAGCTCTGGCCCTCACCGCCAGCAGCAGCAACAGCAGCACTAGCAGCAGCGCTAGCTCCCCGACCACCACCGAGGGTAGCGGGACCAGCCCCGGCTCTACGCCCGACTCGGGCAGCGGTAACCCGGGCAGCAGCTGCAGCAGTAGCAGCAGTAGCAGCGGTGGTGGTGCAAACGGGGCTTTCAGGGAGCTGTTTGAAGCCTGTCGAAACGGGGATGTTTCGAGGGTAAAGAAACTCGTGGATGCGGTGAATGTGAACGCCAAAGACATGGCAGGACGTAAATCGACACCTCTGCATTTTGCTGCAGGTAACCATAACGAAAATCACTTTGCAGACTGTTAGTCCAGCTGGGGAACGGGGTTTAGGCGGTGGGAGTGACCAGAAAGTAGCTAATTAACTGGCTTTAAGCAGAGCTGTTAGCTGTATGTTTTACCACAACAACAGTTTTCAGGATGATATTGTCAGGCGATATCAACAGAAAAGATTTGAAATGCACCAACAAAGAAAAACACCCTTTTCAGTTTATTCTCAAAAACATTTGATAGGGTAACTTATAGGATTTCAAGCAAAAATCTAATGTTTATTTCTTTTGTGAAAAGCAATTCTCTATCTCTCTCTCAGTTGTCTAAGTTTGAAGTCTTATTACAGCAGAGTGCCAGTATAATGAAATCATGTTAATAACAAGATAACAATACAGAGTGGCTTTGGACAGCTTTGAGGATATTGTACAGTCATTTGTTTAGATCTTATAGTTAGACCTGCTGCTTTTGCTTCTTCTAGTTTTCTAATTGCCATCAGTGTAGAAGAAGCATCTTTTTGCTGCCATCCAATGTTACAGACCTCAGTCACACCAGAAATCCTAAATAATAAAGTTCAAAAGGACAGGCAAGTACACTGCACAATGTGCAGAGCAATTCCCCAATTTGAGTTACTGGCGCTGTTGTAACTCTATAATTTTGTTCCTTTTTTAGAATATTCACTCCATGTATTCACTAGTAGATGGAAAGATGATTCAGATTTTCATTTGTTGAAAGTTTGGAAATTATCTTAAAATTATGGATGGAAACATACCAAAAAAGAGTAAGAAATTGCAGCTGCACAGTAACTGGACAGTTGCTTTATGAGTTAAGAGATGGATGCAAGGGCAACAGAAAGACACAACAGAGCACTTACAAATCCCTATATACAACAGAATATCACTAGGATTAAAAAAAGTGGACCTATAGTAACAAAATATTCAAAATAAGTCTATGATATTATCTTTAAAATAAGGTATCCGGCAACCCCTCAGGCATTTTGCTAAATGCATGAGTAATGTTCAGATTATGTCCAAAAACAGACGATATACCCGTGTATTCAGTAAGATCTACATTTGTGTTGACACATGGCATGTATTGACAGTTTGCTGTCTGTCCCTTCTCCTTTTAGTGACTACTTCATTAACACGTTGTCTACAACCACCATCGCTGTGCAAGCATGTGTACTTGTCCACAGTTATGAAAAGTGCTCATCTTCAATTCAGGTCTTCAGTTCCAGACTTGACTTATTTTTAATTCTTTCATCGGTGCAGATAAAAAAAGATTAAAACAAAAGAAAGACACGCATAGCTGATTTACATCTCAGGCCTTTCTAATCCTTAGCAGCCTGAATAAAAAGAGATTTTCTCGAGTCCCATGGCACGTTTGCAGTGCGGACATAACAAGCTTCGCTTTCCCGAACAGCCGCTAAGTGCCTTACAAAACAAAAGACGATTTAAAGTTAAGTATTAATTATTAACATGAAATAGGAATCAAACTGAAAACAGATACAGCAGAAGTAAAACAGGACATAAAATGAATCAGGCAGTTATATCAACATAAGTTACCGATTCAGAGCTTCAGAATATCTGGAAACCTCTAAAATCTTCTGTCAAAGTTTTGGATTTGATTTAATCCTGCACAGAAAATGATGTACGAGAGTTTCTATTGGACATCACAGTTGATGTAACGCAGATCTCCTTGTTCCTACTTCTCTCTGTCCTTTTCCCCACCTTCCCCTTCTCTCTCCACTTTCAACTCTTGGATCTCCCTGATCTCATCTCAGGTTTTGGGCGGAAAGATGTGGTGGACCACCTGCTTCAGACAGGTGCTAATGTGCACGCACGGGATGATGGGGGTCTGATCCCGCTTCACAACGCCTGCTCATTTGGTCACTCCGAGGTGAGACTTCGCACAGCAACATTTTGATGTACTAGTATGTTGATTTTTGTCATATTTGTGCTGGGGGGTGGTTTATTTTGCCATTGTTTTGCCTCCGCTGTAGAGTAATTCACAGTGGTGTAATGTAACAAGTACATTTACTCAAGTACTGCATATAAGTACAAATTCAAGGTACTTGTACTTTACTTAATTATTTGCATTTTATGCAGCTTTCTACTTCTACTCAACTACATTTGTCTGACAGCTTTAGTTACAGGTTACTTTTCAGATTCAGTTACAATTTTCATACCCTTCCTGTCCAGTGAAAACCACATATCTTCCAAATTCTCCTACGTCTTAAACAAAATAAACTATTTTAAGGCTGGATTTTAATGTATTAGTTGGAAAATGCATTGTCACAAAGCTGAAAACAGGGCTGTTTTTCTGAGCTCATGAAAAGGGGACTTTTTAGAGACATGTGGTTCTCACAGGACAGCTACAAACATATGATGAGCCTATAGAATATGATGCATTGCTGTAGATTAAACTACCCAACAGTATATAAAGTAGTTAAAATTAGCTCAGCTGTAAACATCTACAGCAGTAAAATGCAACATACTCAATAATGCAGCAGTAATATTAATCCAGAAACATCATATATAACAGTAAAACACTGACAGGGACCATCTTTCTGCAGAATACTTTTACTTTTTACTTTTACTTTTACTTTAAGTAAATTCTACTGATAATACTTATATACTTTTACTTAAGTAGGGTTTTGAATGCAGGACTTTTACTTGTAGTGGAGTATTTTCACAGTGTGGTATTAGTACTTTTTCTGAAGTAAAGGTAATTCAGAAAGCATTCTTTACCTCACTTTGGGACTTGCCTACACCATAACTATGCGCAGTTGTATGATACCTGTTGTTCTGGGCAAGCAAGCATGCTGAAAAAACACAAATCCACGTGAGGGCAATGGAAGGGAGTGTGAGTACCCATTAGGGTGACACAAAGGTGACAAATGTGTGCTACTCATCCAATATCCTGTTTGAAACAAAATATCACTCCGGAACAGTTAGTACTTTAGTAAAGTGTAAATGATTGCTGGTGATTAAAAAAAAGTTGGGGAGGCAGTTTTGTGCACAAGAATTGGTGTGGTGGTAAAATCCAGAATTGATGTAGGAGTAAACTGTAACCAGTGTTGTTATGAGAGCAAAAGATAATTCTGTCCAAACATGCAAATCAGCTCTGTTTGCCTGTAAACTATAACGTGCACAGTCAGCCTTAAAGATCACATTGAGGAAGCCTGAACATTCACTCTCATTGCTCCTTTATTATTCTGGTCATGCCTATGCAGGATGATGTTTTGGAATATCTGTGACAGATGTGCTAATGCTTTTTGTCCCTCCTGAGCATTAACCACAGTGTTCAATCTAATGTTTACAGTCTAGAATGTGTTAGAGGCTTTTAGAGCTTTCTCTGAGAGCACTTTGCAACCTTGTCAGAAAAGTGCCGTGCTAATGCTGCTGTATGATTAGCATTGTGATGAGAGGAAACACTGCCCAAAGTGAAACGAGTCACTCAGCCCTACACAGTTGAGTCTCTGAAAGTGGTCATTGCTTGTGGCCTTGCTTTTATGTTTTTTGGTTCAAGTGTGATTTGCACACTTTAACCAAAAGTGTGGTGGGTGGCAGTGCAAGGTTAGGTGTAGGGGTCTGACTCTCGAGGATGGAGGATTACTGTAAACTCTTCAAGTTGGGAACGAGTTGCTGCCTGAAGTAAAGGAGTAACTGGGCATCTATTTCACCAGTGCGGGTAAGATGGAGAGTGACATTGACAGGCACATTGGTGTGGTATATCGGTACAGGCATTGTGAAGGCATTGAACCTCAATACTTTTTGAGTACAGACGGAAATGTGTCCGTAGTAAGGATCAAAAGTTGGCATCGAATGCTTGTTCTAATTCTTAGTCTCGATAGAATACTTTTGATCAGAAATTTTGCTTTTGGAATGTGTTCTACTGTATGTAGGCAAAATATATGTATGGATGCTTTTGACAAAGCAGCATCAGACACTGATGCATTGGGAAGATTCTGTTAAATGAACAAAATAATAAAGGTATTCTTCAGTCTATCATATGGGTTAACAAGCCTAACTAGGTTGTCATTGCTAAGATAGTGTTAACTATCTCCGGCTTGATTAGTGGAAAAAACCCCATGGGGAAAAAAACACATGGGGTTTGACCTTTTTTGCCAAATAAAGAGTAAATGCAGATGTTCTGCCTGTTGTTTCCAGGTGGTGTCCTTGTTGCTGTGTCAGGGGGCCGACCCGAATGCCCGAGACAACTGGAACTACACGCCACTCCATGAAGCTGCCATCAAGGGCAAGATAGACGTCTGTATAGGTAAGCACACAAACACTGCAAATATTAACATGAGTGTGTATAGTATGTATTAACTGATTTGCAGGATGTCTGATTACACAGTGGGCGTCAGCGTGTTTGCGATAAATAAAAGTCAGTGGTTCTTATATGGCATTGTTTAAAATGTTTCATCATCTCCGGTGGTGATGCGGCGGCAAATTTTTAAGATATTAAATTCTCTGTTGGTTTCGAAGTCTAGTGTTTGTATATAATATCTCCTCCCCAGCCCCTCCAAAGTCACAACCTGGAGTTCTGTATAATCACACAGTAATTTTGGAAACTATAATAAACCACCCACTGACTGTACGCTATTATTTTCCATTAGGCATATAGCAGCAAATAACCTGTAAATTGTAATTACTGTGTTACTGCTTATTCTTAAGTCCACACAGGGGACAAAAGAGCATTGATTTCTTTGTCTTGCAATATATGAGCTCCCACCAACGAAATCTTCATTTTAAAAAGTGAAGCACCACCACAGGCTCAGTTCAGAAGGGACGTCATCAGCGGCAGCGGTTGATATTTAAAGGTGAATTGAAAAATAGAGAGGCCGTATTACTGATCCCTGAGGAAAATCTGAAGTAGACAAGATATGCCACAGCATGAAAACCGTCTGAGCAGTAAGTTGTTGGATAATCTTTATGATCTTAATGGAAAAGCATTGCTCACTGTGAGTGGTAATGGCGGATGACTGCAATGATAGTCGGCGCCACCTTGCTGCCAGCATCAGTCTGGAGTGCCGAGAGCAACAAGGAGGAAAAGTTACATATCTATGTAATAGTTGCTGCAGAATGTCTGGGCCCCGAATGACTGCATAGCAGAACAGGGCTTTGTGGAGCTCTGATGATCACTGTGCACAAACTGCACCCTGTTGTCAGGAGGACTGAGACCAGTTATTGATTTATCAATAATTATGAATGACACTGAAATTGAAGTAAAAGAACTTATCTCGGCTGTCTGACTTTGACTTAATTTATGCTTGCTGTTGATTTTCAGTCTGAGCAGTGCTTAACATTACAAGCAGTTGAAAAGAACGCCTTAGAAATAAGACTTAGACAACTTTACTTGAACTTAGACAAACCAGAATACAAAAAAGGACGTAATTCAGTATATATGACGACACTCTGTGTTACTGTATGACCAGCTCCATTTATAGGTTCATAAATTCATTCAGGATCACAGATCTCACAGCTGCATCACGGTCTTTATGTAGGTCACTGTCCACGATCGTCCTCCGTTATAACAGCTGACAGTGTAACATCACCTACTGTATTATTTCATCTCCGTGACTGTCTCATCACCTTGACTTGTCTCCCATCTTAGTCATGAACCGCTTTGCTATAGCAAGATGTGTTTTTAACATCACTTATTTAATGACAGCTGTATGAATATTTTCTAATTGTTTCTGGTGTAATGCAACTACAGACACTGCTAAATTTGTCATATTTTCGTCAGCTGATTTCCGACAGCGGGACTAAGCTCTTCCTCTTACTCATTTTCATGAATGAAACCTGCCCACAGGCAATTTAGGGGTGTTGATTATCCTTATGATCAGACCTCACAAAGTACACCCCCTCGTGTAGAGGAGGCATTCATCAGCTTGAAACGAACAATTTACAACAAATTGGTGCAGTTAAGAGAGTTTGGGGGGAAAAGCAAGAGGGTACAATCACCAGGCTTTGGAGGGAGCAGGTCATGCAGAGGATGTTGTGGTTGCTGCCACCTCTCATCCAAACACTCCACTAACTGTTCTGAGGCCACACTCTACAACAGTATTATGGCGACACTGGAGAGCTCACGTCATTGAAGGACACAGACAACTCAACTTGTTGTCACACACTGCTCTGATTAGCCCAGCTGTAAGCATGACTGAGTGCCGTCATGTCGGAGCGCTTCCACCTTCTGAAAATACAGCCGTGACACATTTTTGTAAAGCAAGAGGATGTTAAAGACATTATTCGCTACCGGTTCCACATTACCAATTTCTGACATAATTTGAAAAGCTGGCACCTTCACTGCACCCACTCTCAAGTAACACATTTCACTCCCCCTCTGACACAAAGGATCATTATTCTCAAGTCCTGGACGTATGCGTCCTTGACTGCAGCAACAGGGGGATGTTTTCCAGTGTTACCATACATAGGACAGCAAGAAAACTGACAAAACATTGACACAAACTTGATATATTGTGTATCTCAGTTTTGTGTGTCTGAAATGATCTGAAACCAACACATGTAGGAAAGGTCTGAAAACTTATGGTATGCTGTGGAAAATGGTCCACTATAATGTTGACTAAACATGACTTCTTTGCAATGCAAAGAAATATTACTGTTTGAATTAAAATTACTGTTTATAATTAAGGACTCAACATGGCAATTGCCTGACAAGTCCAGTTCCTGAGCATTTTTGGTGAGGTTAAACCCCTCCACAAAGTGTTTTTTTTGTTGTCCAAACAGCATGAAAGGTTAAAGGTTTGTTTTGTCTGGTGTTAACCAGAGAAGGAAAGCTGGCTTTTGGTTTGCCGTCGTAACTGCATGCTTACAAGCAAACCAAGGAATGTAAACAAAAATCACATGACCTCTAGTGGCTTGTTTATTGGACAGAGTTTTGGTAGCCTGTCATGCTGCCAGGTTAGAGATTTGGCAGTCAAATCAACTCTGATTTGACTGTAACTTCAGCTCAGCATGATGGACGCTCTGTCCTCTTCTCTGGTGTTAAGACAACTTGAGTAAGAAATTAATCTCTCAGTACCAGACCTGCATCTCTTCAAGCTCAAGGTCTGGCAATAAAAACTTCATCAACCAACTTGGAATAAGGAGATCTTGGAAATCCTACGATTTGCTCTGAGGGTAAAAAACGGCCACCTCTATAAATGGCAGTTCAGTACACAGTGTCCTCACTTCTCCTCAGTGTTATTTTACTGGTTATTGATACGATCATAGGCCACTGAGACCCCACCCTTTCCTGACTAACATTTGTTTTTGAATTTCTCCAGATGTCAGTAAGGTTGATGAGATGGTGACAGTCTGGGCATTGCTATGTTTTGCTTCTTCTGCAGATGTCAATGTTTGTTTTTTGTAAAGCACTTTTTAATTGCTGATAAGTGCTATATAAATAGACTATTAATTCCTCCTCATGCCCTCAAACCCTTGCTTTTTGAATTTGTTTGTATATATGTTATTAAGGGTCCATTGTTTATTATTTGGTGGAATTGAATTGTGTGATGCCTTGTCCAGGGGTTTCAAGTGAACTTGCTTGTTTGATTTGTTTTAAATTGAGAAAAGGCAAATGCTCTGCAGCTTTGCTTTCTCAGTTTTTACCGTTCATTTTTTACTAACCGTGACAGCACAGGAGCAGGAGTTTATCATGTAGGGAGGAGGTTTGACTTTTGCCCATATAAGTGCCTGCAGCTCTTTGCCTAAATGTTCACTTGTGTAAAACTGTCAAAAGGCCACAAAAAATGTCTAAATGTAAATTTAGACCAAGTAAAAGCCATACTCACTTCTTCTCACAGAAATGCTTTTACTGTGAAGCAGCTGCAGGAAGTGTTCAGACTGCAGGACATTGCACCTGACTGTTGTTGTCTGCTGCTTTTATCCTTCAGCAGCACTTTGTCCCCGTGATAGGACCAGTTTCATTTCCAAATGTTTCCAAATTCAGTTTTTCCCTTTTGAACACCACACCTCAAACGAGACAGGCTGAGAAAATCTGGATATCTCTGAGTTTATCACAATTATGTACAGTTACTTACTGATTGGACATAGACATTGCAGATAGTCATAAGATAATCGTTGCAAATCTGACAGTGTCCTAAAAACTAATCCTGTCCGAAAAAGGGATTTAGGTTGTTCAGAGAGGGCTTTTGCAGGTATTACAGGCGAGCCATGCCCATTAAAGACAAAACTGAAAACACAAAATTAGAAGTTGACAATTGCAAATGAATCGGATACAGTGTTACAGACTGGATTGGCAGATTTGTGAACTATTCTAACCTGTATATGTGTGAGTTTGTTGCGGTGTGGCTGTGCATCAGACTGTCTCTCTCTGCCTCACTATGGACATATCTTTATTCTCTCACCGTTGGGTATCGGAATCAGTGTGTGTGTGTGTGTGTGTGTGTGTGTGTGTGTGCGTGTGCGTGTGCGAGAGTGTGCTCGCTCATGTGTGTGTGGGATTGGTGCAGAGCTAAATCATATTTTTGTTGAGGGGTGAGTGGGTGACTAAGGTCTGCGTCAGTGCTGGGGCAGACTGGCACACACATGCGCGTACACGTGCACTTACATAGACACAGCATTACACACAAGTCTTCTCCCCTCCTCTGCTGGGTTTGAGCAGAGTTAGTTTGAAGTGTACACAAGTCAAAGGGCATGTGCACCAGGAACTGCTCAGCAATCACAATAGTGGAAAGCGAGATAGAGAGGAAGGCAGTGAGAGTATTGACATTAGCCCCCTCAAAAGAGCGTATTTACAAAAAGCCCAGGCAGAGTTTGTTATTCAGCTCATACCTGTTCGGTAGTCGCATGACTCTGCCCTCTTCTCTTCCCTCCTTTCCTCTCCTCTCCTCTCCCCTCTCCTCCCCTCCTCTCCTTTAATTTCTTTTTTCCTTTTCCTTCTCCTCTCATTTCTTCTCCTCTCCTCTTCCTTCTCCTCCCTTCTTTCCTCTCCACTCCTCATGTTTCTTTTCTCCTCTCTTCTTCCTTCTCCTCTCCTCAAATTTCTTTTTCTTCTCTCCTCCCCTTTCCTCTGTTTTTACGACTCCCTGCTCTCTCTCCCTCTCTATCACACAAACCAACACTTTTGTTTTGCTCTCCCTCCCCACTTTTTGTCCTCTACCTCTCCCATCCTCTCTGACTCTTAGCCCCCCTCTCCTCCCATCCCATCCTTCCCCCTCCTCTCCTCCCCTCTCCTCTCTCATCTTGCTCTCCGCTGCATCGCTCAGTCAGTCGGAGAGGCGAGAGTCTCTCCACTCGCACTGCCTGCCCGCCTCGTCGCTGCTGCTACTACCTCGAATAGCTGTAGCCACTCATCTCTCCCTTCCTTGCTCATTTTTATTTATTTTCTCACCTTAACCAAAGCCTTCCTCCCCTCCTCCATGGAAGTGTGATGTGTTTTGTAGCTGGTCACGTAGCCGCTTTGTAAGGTCCGGTCTTTCTCTGGCGGTGTGGTGTAGCGTAGCTTTCGCTGCTCTTGTTGTGGCATGTCTGTTTACATCAGCAGCATGGCTCGTAGGGCAGGGGCAGCCAGGGGCAGCCGAGGGAGCAGCGATAGCAACAGAGGAGGAGCAGCTGGAGGAGGAGGAGGAGAGAAATGTGAAGCAGGACGTGCAGAAGGGCTGCCAGGGGAGCCAGGATACACATCCAGAGGAGGAGGAACAGGAGGGATTGCAGAGGAGCAAGTGGGAGAAAAAGGAGGAGGTCCTGGAAGAGCAGTTTATGGAGCAGGATGTGGTTCAGCAGCAGCAGGAGGAGGAGGAGGAGGACTAGGAGGAGGTGTGTGTCGGGGAGTTTGCATGTCAGTCCAGGAGCTCAGCTACTGTCTGTGTCTGCCCTGTTGTTGTACAGTGTTACTGCAGCATGGAGCCGACCCCAACATCCGCAACACCGATGGCAAGTCTGCCCTGGACCTGGCTGAACCCTCCGCCAAGGCCGTGCTCACAGGTCAGTTTCCTGTCTGTATATCTGTCTGTCAAATGCCACACACACAGGTCAGTACATGTCTGTATTGCTTTCTGTCTTGCTCTCCATGGCTTGTATTCTGTTGCCGATTGTTTGTGTTTGTTTATATCTTTCCTGCTCTTAGTTTCTTGTTTGCTTTCTCTGTTTCTGTCTTTTCCTCTAAGGATGTGCATTTCCAGTTCTAACTTAGTATTAGCATTTTGTCCACATCTCTCGCTGCACATGTGTACACACATTGGTCACTACATCACATTTTCTTCATTTTGCTTTCTGCCTCTATCCAAGGCTATAATCAGTGGTCAGAAGTGTTTGTGTCTCTGCTTTCTTTTCAGTCGTAATTTTTTTACTTTGACTTCTCTTCTGGCTGAGGCTGCACTCATTGATCAGCTACTCAATAAACTCTCTCTGGTGGATTTTGGTTTGCTTGCCTTTTTTTCCTTCACTAATCTTTCTTTCTTGCTTTCTTTCTTTTCCAAAATAGAGAAATAACCAAAACAGTGAGACGGCAGACCTTTCCTGAGCAGTGTTTTCTTTAATACAGCACAGTTCTGCAAACAATGACAAATTGCAAATATATTTAAATGCAGTTTGAGACTATAAGAACCCCACACCTCCCACCCCATGCATTACATACTACTGTGGCCTCATCATCGTCATTATCCCACTTGGGTTTAGGCCAGTACTGATTCTACTTTTAGACCCAAGTCACTGAATGTTAATAGTTTGCATTCAAAGCTCAATTTCTCGCTTTTCACACCAAAATATTCAGTGTATTCTTACAATAAAACTACAGAAAGCGGTTTTTACACCCTTACAAACAATAAAATCCATAAACTCGTTGGAGAGCTTTAGTGGCCCACATGGGACACTAAGACTTTGCAGTGAAACTCAGACTAATTACTAGTTCTTTCATTGTTACAAGCTCTTAAAGGCAGCAGGACTCATTACACCTACTCAGTCGTGGGAAGGAACCACTGGGACACTGTTACAGCTTTTAAATGAGGAACTAATTAAAAATATATGTCTGTTAAATAAATAATTTTTAGTATATTTTTTTCAATTTCTCCTTAGTTGGACAGCTGAAAGTACAGACAGAAAAAGTTTTTGCAGGTTTTTCTTATTTTGTTTTATGTTTTACATCTTTCCTTGTTGCAAATCAGCATTTCTCATCCTCACACTTTTGATGAACGTCTTCGTACTATATTGCATGTGTATGTGTTGGCTGATGAGTTGAGTCCTTATCTCACTTTTCCTTCAGATGGGAAAGGTTGAAGACATGGTTCTTAGTGAACTAAATCAGTCCTGTTTATGTTTGCAGTAGTGGAAGACTAAAGAGAATTTGAAATTTAAAATCTCTTTCTGTGTTCACTGTCTCTCTGTGGGTACTGACGCAGGCTCTAAATCAGTTTACGCAGCGCCACTTCTGTGTTTACATCATCAATTCCCCTTGTTAGGCCTCTGTGGTAAATGAGATAAACCTCGAGATACCACAGCGAGGAGCTGTGCGGTGTCAAAACACAGGGAGGAATTTCACCGCATCTTCCCTGTGAAAAATTATTGTCCTTGCCAGCTAGAATCGAAATGAGGTAGTTCGGTGCCAGAATTATTGAACATTGCCGTATATGTTGCTGTTAGCCCCTTCACCCCATCTCAGTATCGCCCGTGATACAAGTTTTATAATGGAGCTGTCATGGAAATGCGATTTATGAGCAGTAAAACTAGAAGATTCAACAGAGGAGTAATTTAATTGATCTTAGTCTATATGTGATTGAAAATGTTTACCAAACATTGCACACTTACTCAAATGTGTGTGTGTGTGTGTGTATATATATATAATATGTAATGACTCAAGGAGGCTAATAGTGTAAACAACAAACTGACAAAGACAGATTCAAACACATTGCTGCTTACAAATTGGAGTGTACTCAGTGAAGCTTTATTGCATTTCTTTATTGACACTAGCAGAGGTCCAGACAGAGCATCAAAGATGGCTCAAAATTGAGAATTAAGAAAGAAACTGCCTTACTCTATCTAGTGCTAATCAAAGAAAGATGTGAGCAGAATCTGTTCATCAAAAGACCAACATAGTCCATTATAAAACTTGATATTTTAGGCCAGAGGTTTTCAAACGGTGAGGTGTTGAGAGTTGAAGGGGGGACGTGGAGGGAGAGACATGAGGCAAAGATACTGCTTGAGGTGAAAGGGACAGGTGCATGCTGGCAGAGGTGTAGCGCTACGTTAGCTAGCTATAGACAGGAGAGAAAAAAATGTAATTCACTGTGCCACTCAAAGGCTACCGGCAGCTACCGGCAACTTTTAAGGTGGAATGTTTTCTTGCATGTTACTCAATGCATGAGTTGACATTGTAAATCACACACCTTAAATGTCAATATGACAACTTTGACTATTCCATTTGTTTTTATTGGCTCTCTTGCATTATATACGCTTTAGTGATGACTGAATCTTCAAGTGCTTAAAAATTGTATATGAATTTCAACCGGATTATGCAAACTGCGAATATTCCATTTTCCCACTTGGAGGAAAAAAGTGCCGGAGCGTCGTTCCAGTGTGCTCCGGCAGCACTACACCTATGCATGCGGGTGCTCTGAAAACATCAAGAGTTTAGTTATTGTAGTTTTACCTGCTGATTTGGCCTGCTTCCCAATAGTCAGCACTTGCAGCAGCAGTGGCTTTGACACACAACTCATAGAGGCAATTAGTACTTAAGCTAGCTCTTCTCAGAGTCATAACTCAGTCAAATCTGAACCCAGAGACATAATAGGCATATTTTAGATTCAGTCTGACTTACACTTTCCAAGGATGGAATGTCCAAATGTCCATCCGTGGATAAACGTCCAGAAAAAAAAGAAGCTTCTTTTAACTCCAGAAGTTTTCTTCAGTATCAAAGTAATCCAGTAATAGTTGTATGTACAGTACATCCATGGGTACATTGCAAATAGGAACTGCTAATAGCTAATTCGGCATAGTTTTAATTATGCCAGTTTGCCAAAATGTAAATATAGGCTAAAAAAGTGCAGCACAGCTGTCTCAGTTTTGTCTGAGGATGGGCCCACAGTGTCAGACTTTGAAAGCCCCTGTTTTGGTCTCCTGGTCAAACCCCTGACCAATCACATACAGTCATATAGACAGGGCTAATGTGTGAAGTAATCTACAATCTAAACCATCAACAAGGCACATGATGCAGATCCAAATCCCATTCAACACCTTTTGTTTCTTTTTACCTGTGAGAACCTACTGAAACTAGCTTCAGTGTGCAGTAGCTGCCTTCACACATTACATTCATTTATGAGACAGGAGTTTTCCCCGGCTCGAAGTGAGGCAAAGGTCATACCTCAACAGTGACCAATTGAACCTTGATTTATTTTTAAAATAGAAATAAATTTTAAGCAGATGTATGATGCTCCGTCTGCCTACTCAGTGAATCTTAAACCTCTATAATGGGGGAAAAAGTGATTTGGTATTAAAACATGTTTTAATTTACATAAAATAGGGGCTGCAATAGACATTCAAGAGATTTTAACTTGTCATAGTAGGGAAAGCAGAGGTGTAATTAATACCGTTAATGATGGCTCTGTTGCATGTAGGTGATTCATTAAGCCATGCCAATGAACCAGCATGCACAATACTAGGACGCTGGAACTGGATCACCTAACTGGAATGCAGCCTTAATTAAGGTTATTAATTATACCTGTGCTTTTTCCTGCTATGACATGTCATAATGTCTTCTGTGAAAAAAGGCCTATTAGAAGGTCACCAAATGATAAATACAGATAGAGTGCTTAAAACACACAAAATGTGATTGAATACTCATCATTTCACTCAAATCAAAGCCTCCAAAAGAAGCAGTTGGGTGCTTTTACAAATTTTAATGAAAAAGACAACAATGAGACATTTACAAGGACAGCTTAATGTCATATTCCATTTTCAACATCTGCTGTTTCCAGAGACATCCACCGACGCATTCAGGTGAAAATCAGCAGTTAACAGAGAAACTAGTTGATCCATATCACCATCGGACTCTCCCCTCCATCATCGGCCCTTTCCTCCTGCAGGGGTTGTTCTGTATTCTGTCTGTGGTTCAGATCTGACAAATTTATATCAGTGTTTGAAGTAAAGTGAATTATGGTTTTAATGGCCGGCACTAATAAACTATTGTGTTGTTACATTGTCTTTTCACCCAGCGCCACCTTGGAGTGATTCCTCTGTTGTAATTACTGTTGATAGTGATGCATTTAACGCAGTGCTCTTAAAGACAGTTTCATTATTGCCGGCATGGTCAGGTTTTGGTAAAAGGCCTTTAAATTCTCTTTCCAGGAAAAACCCGCCAAGACCGTAAATGTGAACATATGTAATTAAGTGCGTGTTTGTGTATTTGGAACCTCTGTATAATCTTCTACAGTGACACCCTGCATGAGCCTTTTTTCCCTGTCCTATATGTTCTGTGTCTACGATTTAGAGGTTCTGCTCTATTCCTCATCTCTGCCGCAGGCCAGCACAGCTTTCGGCTTCAGTCTGTGGTGATGGAAGTTTATATTGACCCATAAATTAGCTCTGCCGCCCTGCCACATCCAACAAGCTGCTCTCAGAAATGATAGACTCTGTTCCCTGTTAGCTGGAGATGTGGAACGGAAAGACAGAGAAAATTTGTAAAAAAAAAAAAAAAAAAAAGAAGCTGCTTCAAACACCACTCACACTGCATTTTAATATTGAAAAAGGTTTTCGTCATACAGTTTGTTTTCCTGATCAGGGTGAACATATCTCAGACCAGGACAGGGTGGTGTTGATTGTCAGGTCTTTGTTCACTCACTCAGACGCTCCCCAAACAAACAACAGGGAATTCTGCAGTTTAGTCTATCACAAGTATGAGACAGCCCTATTCACACCACACCGGGGGCAGACTCGCATGCACAACTGTACTTCCCACATAGAGAATTTGATGACAAAGGCCTGGGTGGTGCGCCTCTCAACATTATTTGCAGAAGTACAATAAGCTAGTAAGGACGGGCTCATCAGAATCTGCTGTTGCAATATCAGTAGCACAATAAAAAAAAAGCAATTAAGTCTGATAGAAATGTAAATTCATTAAAGCCCTGGGAAAAAGAATCCTGGAGGTAAAACTCTCCTCATTACTCTATTGTGCTTTTGTTGTGTAACTGCTTAGAGAGTATCAAGTTAATTATATAGTTCCTTATCAGGTTACAAAGGAGGGCATGCACAGATTTGCAATGAGATTATCTTATCGCTAAATGATCACTGGCTCCTAGAGCTAAATTCGGACATCCTGCGGTACACAGCATTTATCAGATGTTGGAGCGACGCTCGTATGTCTAGGCCTGATTTATAATCCTGTGTGTGGAGCAAGTTGAGGGATGCAAAACAAATTAGCATTTTGTGATTAAGCAGTCATTTTCAGTACAAACACTGCTCTTTATCACAAAGTGAATGAGAGAATGTACATTTTGAGTAGCCTGTATAATCAATTATGCACAACACAAGCTCATTTACTGTTTTGATGGACAAAATATTTGGCAACATTCCTTTAAAACCAGTGTACAGTGGACTTAAATAGACTATGTAAGTTTTTCTGAACAGTGGCCGCTGTGGCCACAAGTAACAAATAACAGGGTAATGGTGAACACTATAAGCTAGTGTAGGGGCCGGGTTAGAAAATAATAATAAGTTTGTACGACGTGTTGTCTGACCTCATCGGAAGTCATTGTTTGAGCCAGATAATCTACGTTGACTTAAACACAGATTTTTCCAAGGTCCCTGCACCAACGTAACAGTTTTACCTAAAGCCGGAAATATCCCAGATATCCCAAATATCGGACTGCAGATAAGTGATTGAGAGAAACACACAGTAATGTAAAAAGCCCCAGAAGAGCTAACTTAGGAACCAAAAGGATCATCGGGAGGATTTTTCTTTACATCCGTCTTTCCATGTCGTTGGTGATTGATCTTCCTCTGGCCGGCAAGCAGCGATTAGGACACTTTCATCAAGTTGTTTCTGCCCTTGACGATTCTTTCTCCTCTCCCCTCATCTCTCCATCGCTTTCTTTCTTCACTCATCAGTTATGGCGTTGTTTAATGAGCTTGCAAGTACAGAATGCACTCCTTCCACCCCTCATCCTTATATCAGCCTCGGTGTCGCTCACTTTCCACCTGACACGTCATCTATACTCTTTGTCCTCTTGCCCCCTGCTGTCTCTCACCCGTCTCCAGCTCTATGCCAATCAGCCTCTCCATCTTTTCCCTGTGACATTTGTCATTTATTTTCTTTCTGCTCTTCACTTGAAATGTCTCACTCTGCCTCATCCTCTATAAATCTCTGACAGTGACATGATTCCAGTGTTATATCAGTCTATGAAGTACACATCGATAAGCTGTTGGTGCATCAAAGACCTCAGCAAACCTCTGAAAACATTGTGCAGCTTCAACATGGTATTCAGTGTTGTAAGGTGGAGGTTAGGGATCAACATCACTACCAAAATATAAACAACTTGTATAGAGCACTATAGCTCTTTGTCCACTAAATTTCATCCAGATACTTCAAGATTCTACTAACAAACAGACTGGTGAAACATAAGCTCTGTGTAACTTAACCAGTAGAGGTTATCTATGTGGTAATCTCTCTGAGACTGTTTAATTTTCTCTGGTATTAAGCACTCATTGTTTATTTTGTCTGCATCTTTGGTATTAAGCTCCCACAACTTTGTGTCAAATTGGAAACAAACTGTGTTAAGACTTGGCTATATATATATATATATATATATATATATATATATATATATATATATATATATTCAAAGAAGAACACCTGTAGAAGAAGAAGAAGCTTTATAGATGCAGTTACTTCAGCCTCAGGCTAGATGACAGAATGAGTGACAGGTGCGTGGGTTGAACTTTGAGCCACTGAGGGGGAGGAGGGCGTGACGAACAGTGCACTTATTGCACAAAGGTGAAAAGTTGCAGATTGTGTTGAGACTGAAAGTGCTGTTCAAAGTATTCACAACTTTATTTTAAGAAACAAAGAAAATTGTGTGATAAATGGAAGCAGTCAACAGGAATATGCTGGATTTTAAGTAACAAGACTAAAAATGTACAGCCATGCTAGCGGCGCTGTGAGGCTGTATTTAGGCACAGCGGTGCTTTCAACTAAATGCTAACATCAACATGCAACATGCTCATAATGAAAATGCTAACATGCTGGTGTTAGCTATAATGTTTACCGTGTTTACCATCTTAGTTTAGAGTGTTAGCATGCTTACATTTGCTAATTAGCACTAAACACCAAAGTAAAGCTGACCTTGACGGGAATTCTAACAGCTGGTAAATAAAACCAAGAGCCCAAGTGAAACAGGAACGTCCAGGTTCTGTTCCAGAGTTAAGAAAACCTCATTCAAAATCCCACTTACATTCATAACAATGTTAAAGATCCAGCCTCGGAACATAACCTTTCTCAACAGTATGTCATGAGGCTCGCTTCATGTGTCTAAATTAGGATGGCAGTTTAAAATAAAACAAAAAACAATCTAATGTTGTTTATTAAACATTTGTGTTTTTTAGCTTCCTTTAAAGAACACCATTTCCCATAACCGCTAGACCTTTGCGAGTCGAGGGGCTGAGGTTAGCTCAGACATGTCTGTAATAACAGTAGAGCTGGGTTTCGCCACTGATTTCTCGATCCGATTCCGATTCACAAGGTCCTGATTTGATTTCTGATTCGATTCAATATTGATTCGGTTAGGGATATTTTAGTAACAATACCAATTTTGCTTGGATATGAAAGAGATTCTCAGAGAACTAATGCTGTAAATTGTACAAGGAACCCTCTAACCTGGTGCATTATTAAAAATAATGTTTACAGCAGGAATTGACCCTTTAAATCACCTATAACAGAGCTGATATTTCCACTCAGACGCACCAGTGTTTCCCCAACCATTACATTATAAATAAATATATAGATATTAAGAAAAACAACTTGACATTTAAGGTTGAAATAATATCCCTTAATGTTGTGCTGTTATTTCCATTTTTGAGCCTAAGTTGACATATTTAAATTGCTTGTTTCGTTTGACAAACAGTTGAAAATCCAAAGATAATCAATCCTCACATTTGAGAAGCTACAATAAGCAAATGTTGGGCATTTGTGCTTGATAAATAAATTGTGAATCAAAATTGTGAATGAGCAATTCTCTGTTGCCTGAATGTGCCAATAAAAAGTGACTTGAGAACAATGGATTTTGATAAAGAGGATACAGAGCTACAAATAGTGTACCTTTTGCAAAAGAAGGCTGCATTTATCTGCTTTTGTCTGGGTCTTTGGAGTGAGACAACATTGTCTTCCAGTTATGATGTATTTGGTCTTGAAATGCGGTGTTCCATTTGGCCGTGCAGGCGCGCTGCTTGTTATGTAGCGGCAAGGGCATGGAAACAGGCTTAAATGGAGTTCAGGCGGTGTACGAGGCAGCAGGGATGATGTTGAATCTCAGCTGATAATAAAACAGCACCAGGTGGTGGAGATGCTGTGGTAAACTTAAATCTTGATGGCAAGTTGGCAGAGACACTACAGAACCTTTTTTCCATTTGGATTCAATGAGGACAAGCCATGTGAAATATGTGTATATTAGAAAATATTGTTTACAATGGTGGTGTTACATGTGGTGTTTTGTTCACTCGCTGCATAGAAATGTCAATTCAATGCTGAATTTAAAATGGAGTAGAAAACTACACCCACCTGACTCACGTTTTGGAACGCACCCATAAAGTACATCATGGTACGACATCCTCTGGCGCCAAAGACCAGCCAATAGGAGAGGGTCATTTCATTACTTTGCTTTAGATATGGAAGTTTAAAATGTCTTTCTGGAAGCCTATAGCTTAGAACAGTAAATAAAGAAGGAAAGAAAAGAGTGATTTCATCCCTGTATTCATTATTGCTACTTAATAAGAAGGAGAGAGAGAAACACTGGAAGGGATAAATAGAGACGGAAGAGAGACGAGAACAGAGAGAGTGAAAAACAGAGTCCATTAGCTGCTGTTAATTACCTCTGATTGGTATTCACAGACTAGCTGCTTCTGAGCCTCAGAGAGATCAATTCTCCACTCTGGACTTCAGTCAACACACACACACACACACACACACACACACACACACACACACACACACACACACACACACACACACACACACACACACTTGCTTTTTCCTTTGGCGGCTCTTATTTTAACTCTTAATCACACTTTTGCAAACAAATACCCTTTCTGATTTCATTTACGCTACAGGCGTACTAAAATAACATTTTTTTAAATGAGTTTTAACATTCGTTCCAGCATGTAGGCTGTGTCATGTTTGATACCAACATGAACTCACAGTGGCTAGAAATGACACATGTAAGCAGAGTAACATTAGGAAGACATGTTTTCTTGTTTATACGGACAAATGGGATTCATTTCAGTTGCACTATGTGTCACGTTGCTGTTTGCTTTAGGTTAAGCGCCAACCAGACGACAGGATAGCCAGATGAGCTTTCAGACTCCTCAAGTTGTCTGTGTCTCTACAAAGTGTTGTTGCCCCTTTGATATGAAAGTATTGGATTATCTCGTTTTAATTTCCCTCCTGTGCTCCTGACCTTGTCTGGTATATGCCCAGCATTATCAAACATGTTGTATATTTTCACAGTAGGTGTGGAATGAGCCGAATTGTCACTTGAAGGAAATTACTGCCAGTAATCTGACGAATTGTTGACTAGCGGGCCTTAGTTTCTGATGTCGTGTCTTGTTGTCTTTCATGCTAAAGCTGCTCATTCAAACATGACTACTGGCTTGCTTGTTGTCTCATAAATGCAGGTAAATTCCAATCTGAGCATCAGTATGAGTTCCTTGTACAGTAGGCGGGAATCTCAGGATGTGTGTTCTAAATTGGTATTGGCAAAACATGGCTTCAACTTTTCGCTGTTTAAATTGATCTGGAATAGAATTAGGATGCCTGCAGTGACACTATGAAGATAGCCTTTGATGCTTCTTTCTCTTATTTTTCTTTTTGATGCAAACGTGTAGGCACATACGCACACGAGCGCACGCACACATACAGTGTTACTCAGTATGGGTCAGAAAGTGCAAGGCAATATCTGTGTGACCTTTTACCAGGCCTTTTGCTGCTGATAGACAGGCGAGCAAAGGTCCAGGATTCCTCTATTAGTCAAAACAAAGGATCATAGGATATATAGGATGTATGATAAAGTCTTTGGATTAGTGGACTGAAGTTGCAGCAGTTTTTTCCTATCAAAAGTGTGGTTAAATCCAGTGGCCATTATGAGTAAATGATAAATGTGAGTTATTTATGCTCTTTTCCCCCCATTATCTTTCCTAGATGAATCCTATTACTTTTACTAAAGCAGTGACCTAGTTGGCCCCATGAAAATCAATTGACTCGTTGCGTCTCATCTTATTAATTTTGTAAAGCAAGTTTGAAAATTTCAGATTTAGTGGCTAATCAGTTTCCTGAATTGAATAAACAAAGCATTAGTCTCACTTAAACAGCCTGAGTAATCAAAGTTGGCGTCACACTTGGATTTAAAACTTGACTTCGGTGACTCTGAAGACTGGGTTTTATTGTCAAATTCCTACAGTATTTGCTATTTCAGTCAATAACAGTTTCATACAGGCTTGGTTCAGATATGACAGATACAGTATGTCTTCCCCATATGGTATAAGTTTTCAGCTCCATGTCCAGCTGTCACTTGGAGCTTGCTTCATCTCTAGTCTGTCACGAAGGCAGTGTGGAGAACCTGAAGAGGCCGAGTGAACAAATGCAGAATTAAACACTTTGAACATGTTTTTTTTTTTGTCAAGAATCCCCCTTGTCATCTTTTCATAGTTAGCTTTTCATCCTCAGGAATGAGTTACAGACGGCAATAATAGGCTGTCACCGACAAAGAAACTGCGGCTGATATGCTGACATGAGTGGGCCAGAGAAAAAATAATCTCCAGAGAATAAAATGGCTTTCATTCGTCCTGCTTTGCTACAGTGCAGATGCTATTTTCTCTTGCTTTCTGCTTTGTTTTGATTTAGCTTTTTTTTTTAACTGCAGGGCTTATACGGTGGTTCCGTGTCCCAACTAAATCACTGGGAGGTTATTTTTGTGAGTTTGAACGTTCATTGGGAGGATAATTTATGACTGAAACTCAGTTCTTAAACAGCAATTTACTGGACTACTGACAGCAGTGCTTTGGACAGCACCATGCCTCTGTGCTTATCTGCATTGATGAAGTGCACAGATAAATTGCTACAGAAGATGGCCGTACTTGAAACAAGGATATCTGCACTGGAGAAGACTTGTGAACTCCATGAAACTCTCCCAATGTCTCCTGCCGGCGAGTTAGCTCAGCAGAACTCAGCTCAACATGATTGAAATAGACCGCTAACTCTAAATGACACCATCATTTTTCCCAGACTCACTGAAACTGAAACAGTAAAGTCATGTGCTGTGAATGGGATTTCTACCTGATGGGATAATCTGGGTACACAACCTTAAGATAAGTGCAAAAAGTTACTCCCACGGAGGGCAACATTTGCAGCTTCAGCTCAGCCAACTTTCACCCCAGACATCTGCCGGGCATAAACACAGACCCACGACATTAAAACCAAACAGGTTTGAACCTCTCCATGAGAAAGAAATAGTGTCAACGGAAAAAGGCAAGAAAGGAATGGAGCGGAGGGGAAAAATCCATCTAAAAAGACAGTTCAACCTGTTACTTTGGTTGAAGGAGACGCAGCTATCAGAGATAGAAGTGGTAAGACAGTTAAAACATACATCCCAGGTGCTATGGTCTGTGACATAAAAGTAAAAAATCCCTCAACTGGCATCTGAACACCCAAAACTGATAAAATTATTCTACAATGATGTTTGCAGAGAGCAATCAGAAATGCTAAAGCAGGATTTCATTGAACAGTTTAATGGCCGTGGCAAACTGGAAGGTTAAGCAGACTTTTATCACAGAATAGATGGCTCAGCGAAACCCGTGGTCTGAAAGGGATCTATTACATTGATAACTTTAATCTGTTCTGGGGACGTAGGCATCTTTTCAGGGCAGACGGCCTTGTAAAGTGCTGAAGTACTGATGGACCATTTTTGGTTCAGCCTGCGACACCCACCGGCCAGGCCTAAGATGATGCACCCTGACACACAGCAGCCTCGGTGCCACCAAGACAAAACATCACGGCCTCATTGTAAGCATGTTGATAACCAGCTCACACGGCAGCAGCCTCGGCATCAGGAAAACAAAGCACCACAGGTTCTGTGTCAACATGCTAATAACCAGCTCATGGATCAGTCTTCAAATTCCCCCTCCCTTCACTGTCCTCTCTCCCCTGCCTCACCCCTTGTGAGACTCACTGACAAGATGGAAGAGCTGTTTTTCTTTCTTTTTTAAATGTTTTTAATGCATTATGTAAAGCACTTTGAATATGAAATGTGCTATATAAATACACTTGCCTTGCCTTTTGTACAGTGTCCCTGATGTCTTGTCATAACTAAAACTGGTACATATCCAGACAGGTTTTCATGTCTTGGAATCAATTAGGGCTTGTGTCCACCCTGCGTTGCTTGTCAAGCTAGCAGTGCTGAACAGAAGCTTTGGGAAGTGTTTGTCCCTGCTGCTGCCGTGTGACTAGTAAAAAAAAAAAAAACCCCAACAGTTTGAAGCATGATGTACTTAAACAGAAATCGTGAGTGTGTGTATTTGCTGGGTGTTGAAGCCATGCTGCCAGCAAGCGCTTCCACTCTATTGTAAATAAGAGAATAAGGAAATTGTTGCTTTGAAGAGAGGTCCGTGGTGGGCAGGCAGCGTTAACATAGCAGAAAATTAGCCAGCGCTCGCTCTCACAAGGGCTGGCGTAAAATGATGAGATATTGAAAGGGGGGAGGGGGGATATCAGAGAAAATAAGCAAGGGGAAAAGAAGAAAGTGAATATATGTAGAAGAAGGCAACAAATGCAGGGAGTGAAAGGAAAGAGAGAAAGATGAAGACTCTTACTGGCTTGGGTGAAAGACGAAACAGAGAGATGAACTGATGCGACGTGGTGTGAATGCAAAGAAACTGGAAGAGAGGGGGGGAGCTGATCAGTGTGTATGTTAGCAGCCTAATCATGAAGACAAAGAACTGCTGTGTGGGGATGCCACGGTGAGGAAATTTTACCACCGGTTAATAAACTCGTGACAACACCGGTGTTACCGATTACACCGGGCATTTTACAAGAAAAGACATTCGTCAGTGACTGTCAATATCTGTAGAGCGCTGCGGGGCCCATTTTGGCAGCCTCACTCTTGTGGTGTCACCTTCATCAGACAAAATTTACAGATTGCTAGAGGTGTAGTGCTATTTGTACCGGAGCGCACACCTATGACTCATGCATGCATGCGCACGCTGAAGTTGTGGTTCGTTTCGAAGGTTATGTAACCACTGTTCCTACAGTGGCAAGTTCACATACATATTAGTAAACTATAACTGACTGCACGATCAAATGTTAGACTGACTTCATGAATAGTTTCATCATGTTGAGAATATTACGTGGCAGTCAGCCAAACATCTAGCTAAGTAGTATTAGGCGATACCATGGATGTAGTAGGTTGTAATTAGCGTGGCATTAAGCAGTAACTTATAGGCGAATGAACACAAGTAGTTTGTGTTTTGAATGATTTTATTTACTTACGTGTGCCGTGCAAATGAAGCCACATTGGAAACATCCATTCTGAGGAAACATCATCTAATAGGCTAGGCTATGAAAAGCTAGCTTTCATTTCCTGCAGGCACTGTGGATGCAGCACAAGCTGGTCAGGTTTAACAGGCTAGCTTTGTAATGTTTCTTTGCAAACACATCACAAATACAGAAGCCGTCAGAAGAGTGAACGATACGATCTTTACTAGTTAACGTTAGCTAGCTATAGACTGGAGAAAAAATAATTCAATTCACTGTGCCGCTCAAGGGCTACCGGCAACTTTTAAGGTGGAATGTTTTACTCATGTTACTCAATGCATGAGTTGACTTGAATCAATCAACACACCTTGAATGTCAATATGACAACTTTGACTGTTCCATTTTTTTTTTATTGCTGCTCTTGCCAATGACAGTCTGACTCTTGCTACTCTGTACTTCAACTCTGCTGCTGTATGGAGCATACACTTTTAGTTTGTATTTGTTGCATCTGTCGCCCGACTAAGTATTGATAACACGCTTAGTATTTTACAAATTAGAGTTTTTTTATTGATGAACATGGGCGCTGATAAGTGAAAATGAACTAAATGGGTTTTAGTTCTATTTTTAAAAAAAAGCAAAAAGATGGTGGGGGCGGTGGGCAAATTATGTAATCACTGTAATCGGTGTATGCCCTAACACTGTGTAACACCGACTACAGCGTCAAGCCTACTGCTGTGCCTGTTCTGAAGGCTTCGTACTGCTAATGCAGCTGGAGCACAGGCAATCCTGCACCTGTGTGCACCTTAAAATGCCTGTGTGTGTGTGTGTGTGTGTGTGTGTGTGTGTGTGTGTGTGTGTGTGTGTGTGTGTGTGTGTGTGTGTGTGTGTGTGTGTGTGTGTGTGTGTGTGTGTGTGTGTGAGAGAGAGAGAGAGAATTCCTGTGGCTGCGTGGCCAAGTGTGTAGCTTTCTACCCCTTATCAGTGACATGCTCATTGATTACCACGATGACTGCTGTTCGATTGGTCCCCTGTGATGAATGAGTCCGAGACCTATTTCCAAAATGACCTAGCAAGAAAAGCAAAACAAAGTGACGGTTTTTGTGTGTATGTGTGTGTGTGATGCACTTCCAAGGTTCCCTCACCCCATTTGGGCCATTTTCCTGCAGCTGAAATTGTCTAGTTTTCCACACGGCTGCACAGCTCCACAACACTGAGTGAGTTAGTGAGGGCAGTCGGCCACTCTGCGAGAGTAGACTGACAGAATTTGGTTAATGAACTCAAAAAAAGTAAAGAAAAAAGACGTACATACTAATCCATATCTCCTGGATGTGGAAATCTTCTGGAGAAGTGAAAGGTTTGGATGTAGTAAATACATGCCTAAAGACAAGGCTAACACAATGTGTGCATATTAAACGTGTCGGTAATCTGAAATGCTAAAAATGTTTGAGTCTTTACTGAATATCTTCTTTTAAGTCAAACAGAATGTAGCCTGTTTTGTCTTTCAGGAATTGTGCAATACTTTACACTTTCACAAGTTAATCTTTATTAATCATTGAGGAACACAAATGACTAAATTAAGCTCTTTGTCCTCAGGAAACAACCAATTTTACACTTAAGAAAGTTGTGGAGTGTTCTCCATAAGATTACTTATCCATTTTAAAAAGAGAATCATTAAAATATTGAATAACTATAAAATATAGAAAATACACCCTGTAAAAAGGTTACTGATTGAAGTTTGAACATATCCATTGAACAGTGCAATAATATGTTTTTGATTATCTGTCATGAGTCATTGTATAAAGCAGGCTGGACCAAGCTGTGTGCTTGGCGATCTACTGAGGATCAGATGTAGAGGAATGAGCTGACTGCGGTCTGTTCTGTTTCTCTTCGGTTGTTGCGTGACTCCTGTTTGCCTGCCTCACTCAGAACAGCTGCAATATGATCTAATCTTATCCATATTAATTTGTCCTCAGCTAACTTTGTTGTTTTTGTTGTTGTTGTTGTTTATAATTTTGCTTGTGAGAGTAGGAGTGGGTGCTCTAACTCCGTTTCTGTCCTTTGTATCTGCTTAACAAACAGTGAAGGGAATCCACGCTGATGTGTTGTGGCTTTTTCGGGCTTGCTTACTACTTTCCTGAAACCATCATGAATAAGTATTTGTTTTGTTTTTGTGTCCAGGAAAGCTTCTCACAGCCCTCGGGGTCAGTGTTGCTCTAGCTGTGAGAGAAAGAAACTTAAGGATAGAAAAGTTAAAAATGCGGTTTAAAATCATAGGACGTTCTTCTACTCCCAACTCAGACAGAGGGACCCCTGAGCAAGGCACTTAACACACAACTTTTTTGGACATTTAGTGAGAAGGAAGTTTGAGTTGGAGAAGGATTTTGTCACATGTTCCACTTAAGGTCTTAAAGAAGCCATTTTTCAGCAAAGGAAGATCCAGAATCCTCCCTGCTGGAGTGACAACTGTCTCACGACGTATGGCAGTGTTATTAAAAGTCAATAAAAGCTTGTCTATAAACCTAATTATTTTTGTAAGAATATAATGCATGTGCTGAATGTTTGCAGTCATGACAACAATGAGGCTTTTATTTGAGTTATTTTTGGTCAACTGGAATAATTTCAGTACAAACACAATACTTTGTTCAGCAACTCCTGCTTTCATTAACAATATCACTATGTAATACTGCAGACAGATTTTGGTGGGTTGACATACTTGCCAAACAGAAACAAATTTGCATTGCCCACATTAGAGAAGAAACGTTTATTCAGAAGAGTGGTGAAAACTCAATTGAACACAATCCAACCCCCTACAGTGAATTGTAATTGCCCCAAAATGACTGCAATGAAAAACAGAGTTTAAATTTAAATAAAGTGATTTTGCCCACTCAAGGTCACAGACAGACACACACTGATATTGTATGGTAATAAATTACAAACCCTCTGGTTCAGAGAGATATACAGTGCCGAAAACATCCAGATTCGTACGTTTACAAAACTGAAAGAGGGTGGAGTGGGTGGCCAAAAAACACAGTTAATCCAGAGCAGTCCTCTTTGGTGCACTGTGTGAAGCAATTAATCACACAGTGTAAGTGGTGAGAGTGTGTGAAGTAAGCTGAGCCAGCCAGAAAAAGGCCCAAACACCATCGTTTATAATTTCCGTTCACCTCCCATTTATTTATTTTTTCCCTCTTTTGATTGGTCTCAGTGCACACAGATCCACTTACAACCTCAGCAGTAGCGACCTTGCCGAGGTTATAAGTGGATCTTTCAACTCCTGACTCAAAGCCAGTTGTTGTATAACAGCGGATAAACTGCTTCTACAATAAATTATATTTGATTTAAACACACACCAACACACACACACACACACACACACACACACACACACACAAGCGGACAGCTGGGCATTGAGGCGGCTCATGGTCCAGTCAGCATCAGTCAGCATCAACTGTGCTTGTACAACCACTTGGTACACGGCCACAGGCACACACGCACGCACACACACACACACACACACACACACACATACAGTATGCTAGGTCCTTGCTGCATGGTCAAGATATATATAGGATTGTGACTGTTTGACATTGACTTGTACTCACCTGTGCGCGACCCTGGAATCACACTCGCACATGTACACACAAACACACTCACGTGCATGAAAAGCAATACATGCTTTGAAGCACACAAGAATTGGAATTCAAACAGTGATCGCAGGTGTCTACTGCACTCTGCCAAGGGAGTGACACAGCGTCTCACACACACACACACACACACACACACACACAAACACACATAATATCATCATTCAGGAGGCAGCTAGCCTGTCCCGAGCTTTAACCTGTCCTTGTCTCTTCTGTTTGGAGTCAGCAGGATTGTTGACACCACACACACACACACACACACACACACACTGTCAGACTCAGATGTGTTCATACATACTTAAATACATACAGCCTCCTCTGCCTTTGCCACTTTGAATGTGCAGATGCAGTCAAAGGCAGGTATCTGTTGCCCGTATTAAAATTAATATTTTCCTATTAATATATGACATTTGAGGTGTTTTGCTGACTCTGTGACTCAATATCACTTACGATGAGTGAGAAGTCATGTTCTGACTCTGTCTCACTTAAAAGAAGCCGTTGGGATAAAGCCAATTCCTCCCCTTTGCATCCTTTGTGCTGTTCTTTCCACCCCTGTCTGGTGTCATCACCAACACTTTAACAAGCTAGCCAGGTATGGGATGTATTAGCACCTAATTATATTCTGGCAGCAGCAGGTCCAATGATGTGATATGGACTTAAAGTACAAGGAAATGATATATGGCCTTTTCACCTTTATTGTTTTAAATGCATTAAAGAGCCATACTCCTAGGTTGCATGTGTCAGAAATTGTGTCTTTGGTGACTCCTGGTGGTAACATCCATAGAAACTGTCCTTTAAGTGAGACTTAAGCCAGATTTAAATGTAATTTTAGTTTCACAGTTTCCAACATTGTGCAGAATTCCTTTTTCTTGTTAGTTGGTTATGTCTCTATTTCTATTTCTCTATATCCAACACTTATCAGTATATATTTCTTAATTGCAAATGAGATGTAGTAGTGATGAAACAAAGTATACTCCCTGCAAAGGAAAAATATATAATACTTATGTTTTGATGTGATGCCTAAAGTGTGAGAGGTATAGTCCAGCAAAGTGGCGGCAGGTTAACAGCCCTACCAAGCTAACCTGTCCTTATTCTTGCTGTGTGTGCATTTGTGTATGTGTGCATGTGTGTGAGAGAGAGACTAATTAAAACTGCTGAGTCACAATCACTTTAGCTCTCAAAGCATGAATAATATTGGAAGCAAACTGTGGCTGAGCAAAAAGCATATCTCGTATTGCCTACAATTCATTTGGTCGCCTTCATTTGCAAACTGTGCATGACAGCAGACTCAGCTGAACATAATGATGTAGAAAATGTTTTCGCTCAGGTGTAAGAATACACTCTAATTGAATTGAGAGATGGAGACACTCCCTTCCTGTCAATAGTCATAACTCAAAAAGTAAATTTTTCCCTTAGACTTTTAGTCTTCAAGTGGAAGGAGGCATAGCTGAACTTTTTGATGTGAAATGCATGTTTGAAGGGTGAAAATTGTGGGCGTGAAATCACTTGTTGTTGTTTAGAAAACCACTGCTGCACAGAGAGGTTAATATCGTTGATGACTTCACCCATTCTAGCTGTTAGAGATATCAAAAAGCTTAAAAGCTTTATTTTAAACCAATAAAGTTTAAAGTTTGAATGAAGTTCAAAGTGTGATGGATTTTTAAGACTTCAAATAGAAGTGGGTTTGAGCATTCCTCCCAACTCTTTCCCCTTTTCTTTATGAGGAAAAACAATTTAGTAAAATCCATATAAATGTTCACTACAAAAGAAATAGCACAACGATGTTGACAAGATGTAGTCCAATGAAAATTGCCTTAAGAAAAAAAGAATTATATATGAAAAATAATCGTGCATGATGCACTTTAATAGTAATGATAACAATGATTATGATAACAATAATGATAATATAATCCAGACAGCTGTAAGGACTGTGCCTGTCAGGTGTGTAATGGAAAATGATTCTGTCTCAGCACATAAATTGGTTAAAAACTACAGCATCGAATTTAGTGTCTTAATCTCTCTCCGTACATTTCTCTCTTCTCTCTTTGTATTCATATTTTGCTATCTCTCTGCCCCTCTCCATCTCCCCCTTTCTTCTTCCTCTGACTGTTCCGCCTTAGCCTCCCTAACACCAATTATAGTGTGTCAAATCCATGCATGTCAGTTTCCAGATCCCTAATCATCCCTTCTCTCTTTCATCTACAATTCCTTTGTTCCTTCCTCCTCCCCTTTTTCGCTTCTCTCTAACCTTTCTTCTTCACTCCTCACCCTACCCCACCCCTCTGTCTGCGCCGTGTACAAACAGCCCATCCTCCTCATCCTCTTTCCATTTATCTGTATCACACTTACCTCTCCATCTTCCTTTTAATATTAATTTTTATTTCCTATTTAAATTTTATACCCCTCTCTTTCTCTCTAGCCCCTTTCAGAGATGAACTTTGTTGCATAAATGTGCTGGCAATTTTGCATATTGGTTTTTATGTGTGAATAAGTCCTAAAAGTTGCAAAGGTAATCTTAGGTCGGATCTTGTCGTGTGGTTTTCTGTAAAAGGCATTGTTTACCTTGATGATGTGTTATAGGGCAACTGCTTCGCGCAGACAGCAGTAAGAGCCTGCTGCCCTCAGCTCTACATCTAACATCTCACTGTGGCTTCCTTTCTATTCTTCATCTACTATTCCTCCGTACAATAGTTAAAACTGATCCGCTGACCAAATGGCATCAAATATATCCATATATATCTACTTTTTATTGAAGAATATGCTAACAAAGTTCAGATATAGCTGCTAGAGCTATTTCACAATAAAAGTCCCCCTCTGGTTCGCCATTTGAAAGCTTGAATGTGAAGCAGCGACAGGCTAAACCTGGCCCGTGGAAAAAAGGCATCAACATTTCTGTGAAACTTCCAACATGGAACTTCCAGCCTGAATAAGCTTGGTCCGATGATTAAGTAACAACACAACATAATTAAGAGCTAAGTGTTTATTTGCAGTAGTTGTTTAATATTTTATAATCAGAATTTGAGCATTTTCATAACATTAACTTCCCTTACAGCACAGAGTAAGTCAATATGCCCAGAGAAAAATAGTTCCAGCATGTAACTCCCCATAAAACTTCTTTTCATTTCAGTTGGTGTACAGATTAAACAAACAAAATATAACGTGTTAATTAGTGGTATTTAGAAGCGAACCTAACCTAAGATAAGCTAACTGTCTCCTGGCTCCTAGCATAATATGGGAAAAATGATTTTACACATGAAGTTCAGTTTACTCGTCTACCACTCAGCTTGTGAAAACTCTTTTATAATGTCTTTTGTGGCTCTGAGGAGAGCTTTCCAAAGTTTAAAAAAACTACCCTGATGATGTCATCAGGAAGCAGGGAGGGTCTGGTGGAAGAAAACGCTATTGAGTTGCATTATGGGAAGTGTAGGGCAAGTGTTATGGACAAATAGTCAGAGTCATTTCCACCTCTGCTGCTTCAGTTTTGACTATTCTTTTTTTTTTTTTTTTTTTTTTTTTTTTTTAAATCTGCCTCGTGATGTGAGTCTCACAACTTCATGGGAGTGAAGAAAGTGAATAAGCGCTGTTTCACAAAACTATTCGTTTATGGTACTGACACACAGAAACTACGCTGGAGAGAGGAGATCTTTCAAATCTCAGGCTGTTTTTAATTATATTTCAGTTCCAAATGTAAAACACAGAAGACATTACTAGTGGACAATCCATAATACATTTTATTTAAAAATCTGCAATTAGTGATCTTTTTAATCGTTAGTCCATATGAGCATCAAATGTTTGAATGCCAAAAAGCCATTACTTAAACAGACAGATTCCATGTCTGAGAAGAGGTTCTGTCTCCCCCACCTTTGTCTGTTTCCCAGGCAGAAAAGACACATATGGGAAGGTGTGTGTGTTGTGACTGTAGTAGCAGGGGGGCAGGGCTAAGAGAGAGAGAGAGAGAGAGAGCTGGGGAGAGGGCGAGGGAGGTAGGGGGAGGGGTTTGTTTATTTCTGTTGTGTTTTTTTGATGGTAACTGCGCCCACAGGGGGGAAAAAGCAGAGAGCGAGCGAGAGAGAGAGAGAGAGAGAGAGATGATGAAGAACGAGGGAAGATGGTTAGCAATATGAGTGGCGGCCAAGAGACGGGAGACAAACACGGCAAAGGAGGGAGGGATGGACGGACACACGGACGGATAGAGGCAGAGCGCGTGTCAGTCGGCTGCTCGTCGCCCAAACAATGAACGTGCTGTGGTCGCTGCCGGCAACGCATCGTCACGGCAACCGGAGCCAGAGGGGTGCGCACTGAGCGAGAATGGCAGAGAAAGAGAGGAGGAGGGGGGGAAGGAGCAGAGATAGAAAGAGAGATGGTGTCTTCCCCCAGTTTATAGATCCTTCCTTTGTGTTTGTGTGTCTTCACATGTGTGTGTGGTTGTTCTCTCTGCTTGATCATGTGTGTCTGTGTGTGGTCGGTGTGTGTTCGCGGCCAGTTGTCTGACACCATGATCTTCTGTAACCATCTAGGTGAATACAAGAAGGATGAGCTACTGGAGGCGGCGAGGTGAGTAGCAGACTCTGCATGCTCTTTGTTTTCATTCTGTTTTTTCTCCTATTTTCTCGCCGTGTTATGCTCTTTTTCCTACTTTGACATCCTTTCATGTTTTTTCTCCTCTGTTCATTTTTCCTCCTCCTTGTTCACCTGTTCAGTTCTGTGGCTCCCTCTCATCTCTTGTTTCCATGCTTACTTTCTTCTCTGCTCCTCTCTTGTTCCTGTTTCCTTTCCTTTTCCCTCTCTTGTTTCCTCTCTTCACTTATCTACTTGTCTCCTCTCCTCCTGTTTCACTGTTTCTTCTCATTTCCTCTTCTTATTTTTATCGTTTTCTCCCTTCCTTCTTTCCCCCCCATGCTTTCTCTTTTATTCTTGTTTCCATGTTTGTCCTTCTTCTTTCTTCTCTATTCTTTGCTACCTCCCCTTCCTCTCCTCTCTGATCTGTTTTCTGTTTCTGGTCCTTGTTTCTTATCCTCCTCTTTCCTTTCTTGTTTTCTTGCTTCCTCACTTCTCTCTCAGCTCCTCTCTTATTCTTCATTTCCTGTCTTTTTCCTTGTTTCCTCTTCTTGATTCCTCCTCTTCTCTTTCATTTCCTGTCTTTTTTCTCCTTTCTTGTTTCTGTTTTGTTTCATTTCCTTTCTTATTCCTTCTGCTCTCCTCTCCTCCTTCCCTCTCTTGTTTTCTTCTTTTTGGCTTTCTTGTTAATTTTCTACTTTTGTTTGAATTCCATCCTTTGCTGCTGCTTAAATTTTCCTTCCCTCCTTGCATGCAGTCATTTTGCCGCTCTCTCCCTGTGTGTCAAACTGTTTATCACTTCTTCCCCTCCATCACAACCACCACACACACACACACACACACACACACACACACACACACACACACACACTCAGCTACTACACTGGACAGGTATTTGAGAACCAGAGAGTACAGTACATGTGGGCCGGGACACTTGTGCGTTTTGGAGGGATGTTATGGTTGCAGGCAGTGCATGTGGGCAATGTGTTTGTGTTTGCATGCGTGTGCGTTTGAGTGTGCATGTGTGTGTGTTTTCGTCTCTTGCATGTGGAAATGGCATAGCTTTCGTTTGGGATTGTGTGTGGGTGGCTGAGCGCTCAATGCCTCAACAGCCTTCCTCCCGCTCTCTCGCTCTTCCCCTTTCTCTCGCTCTCTCTCTCCCAGGCATACACACACACACACACACACACACACAGGCAGACACACACACACAAGGAAGCAGCTGGCCTAGCATAGTAGTACCCCAGTGTATTATGGGGTCAGCAGACTGTTTAAGTGTGAACTGTGAACTCAGTGTGCCTCTATCACAGCTGAGCCACTGACTGGCTCATCACCAATGTCATTGTTCAGAAGAATTTCTTTTTTATTTTTACTTTTTTTAGTGTTGGGTTTGGTCAAATAACTCCCACACATGGCATATGGGATATTGTTGTTTTTCTGCCTTATTTTTTGCCTTTTTATTCATGGCCCAGATAGCATCCTTGCATAGTGGTATAGAAGAAGAATAAGTAGAGCTGGTAAAATGATTCTACATAGTATGAGAGCAATGCAATGACTCGATGCATTGACTGAAAAAAACCCAGCTGTTAATGTTCATGACAGCAAATGTATTCCAGTCCCTTTAATGCCACCAGTCAGCTGACAACAAGCAAGCAAGCAAGTCTGGTGGTATCAACTGTTTCAACAGCTTAAAGCTTCCTGATCATTAAAATTAAAATGTATTTTAAATGTTTAGCTATATAGAGTTTTTATAGATAAACACAGAAGTGAGGCTTAATATTCCCCACAACCTATTTATTTAATGTTAAAACTTGCATTATTTTATTACATTTTTTGGCCACTTGGGGGCAGTGCAGTATTCTGTAAACACAACACTCACATATTCACTCAGCTGCTAAATGCTCCACTAGTTCACCAGCTGGTTGCTAACTTTGTCTGCTGTTTGGTGCTGGGCAGGTAGCGCCAGTTTTGGAAGAAACACTCAATCTTTTACCTAAAGTGAAAGTAGCATCGTACGCTGTTAAAAGCATACGTCCTGCATTATAAAATTGACTTAAGTAAAAGAACAAAAGTATCAAATTATACTTAAAAGTACTGAAAGTAAAAGTACTCATGCAGAAAGGCCAGTTTCAGAATCATTTATATTATTTGATTATAATTATTGATGCAATCATGTGTACGTCACTTTAAAAACCATAAAAGCCATCAAACCAAAATGAGCTAAAATACGTTAAAATGCTCCCTAGAGCTGAGAGGAATGGTAGAGTCAGGTGATCATTTCTGTGGGTTTATACTATGAGTGACACCTTTCATATTATACCTAGTTATTTGATCCATTGATAATATAAAAGTATTGATTAGAGCAGCTTTAACCAATCCAAGTGGAAGGCAATTTGGAAGGCTTTCAGGTAAGATGGAAGTCTAGATGTAAGAAGCAGTGAAGATCCAGTCACACTTACAGAGATTCTCAGAAATGCATTTTCATTTCTCTTCAGGTGTAAAAATGTATAAATATTCAGGCATGGTTGTCAGCACTGTCCCTTGTGGGCCACTGTAGATCATTTGTGTGAGATCAGACCTGCCTTTAGAACATTCACAACAAAAAGATGGTGAACTCTTACTGATTGCACCTTTGAAATGCCTCAGTGGGACTAGCGGGAATCAAGATATGATATATGACTCTTCACTCTGGATTTGTGAACATGATGTTCTTACCAAGATAGTTATCCTGGAGCGGGTGCATCGGACCAACTCAGAGGAACAGTTCGAATCTGTGGGAAATACGCTTATTTGCTTTCTTTTAATTAGTTTGCTTTCTTTGAGTTAGATGAGAAGATTGATACCACTGTCACATCTGTCTGTTAAATATAAAGCTTATCCTACAGACAGTTAGTTTAGCTTAGCATAAAGACTAGATACAGGGGGAAACAGCGAGCTTGGCTCTGTCCATAGGTAGAAATCTGCTGCTGGGTGGGGCTTCCTATTTATTTGACAGACATGAGAGTGGTCAAAATAATTTCCCAAAATGCTGAACTATTCCGTACAGTCTTTTAACTTGATTCATATCATTGTTAATTGACTAGCTGCTAAGTTATGCTGTCCATACATCTGTTAAACAGACAAGGACACACACGCAGACAACCCCATGTCCTTCGTCCCTGTTAAATCCTCATGATGCTGTTTGCATTGAAATGAAGGCTCTCTTGTGTTAGGGTACTAGCAGTAGGAGGTGGTTAGTTGAGCAAAAGAATGAGAGAACTAAAAGGATGATGCTGAGCAGTGGAGGTAAAGGTGGAGAAGAAAAAACTAAGGGTGGAGAGGGAGGGTAAAGGTGGACAGCTTGGATGAGAAGTGAGTGAGAGGGGAAAAGGGTAGGAGCGCGAGCAAGAGACAGCAGATAATGGTAGTTGGAGAAAAACAGGAAGAGTGAGAGGAGAGGTGGAGAGGATGTGAATGTATTTTTCTGGACCGAGAGTGAGAGAGATAGAAACAAAGAGAAGGAAGAAGGGGCCCAACCAAAAAAACAAAAGGACAGATAGAGAGGAGGGGAACATAGAAGAATAATCCTTTTCTTTCCATCTGACAGCCTCTTCCTTTACGACTGTCACGGGGATGATGGTTGGATTGGCCACTGTCTTGGCAGCACTTTCCTGGTGGTCACCCAATGCCAAGGCAGTGAGCCTACGAACCAGGAAACACAGATCAACAACATTAACAAAATCTTAACTCCTCTGTAGCTAGGCTAAATGGTCTTGTCTAACAGATTTTTTTTAGCTTGTTGCAGTCAGGTTTACAAGAAAACACACACACACCCTTCGATCCATCCCCCAGTCAGTTTCTGCAGATGAAATTTCTCAGTCTTTTCCCTTCAGTATCAAGCCTCTTATCTCATTCGCCCTCATTTTCTCCCCCACATTCTCCTGCTGCGGAACAGTGCTAATCCTCTATGGTGTTGGATGTTTTCTATCTAACGTGTGTGTGTTTGTGTGTGTACATTTTACAGGAGTGGAAACGAGGAGAAGCTAATGGCCTTGCTTACTCCGCTAAACGTCAACTGCCACGCGAGCGACGGCCGCAAGGTGAGAGCAAAGCGTGTGCGTGCACAAAAACACACAAACAGTAATGCTGTAACAAGCTCATCACTGGCATTTTCTGTCAGACTGCACCTCAGGAAAGTCATCAGGGTTACAAAAACCATCAAACTGGTGCTTAAAGGTTTGTTTTTTTATTTTGACCAGGAAAGTGAAACAAGCGCTGTTATTGGCAGCTGTGGGTTGTATCAAATAATCCCAGCACCCTCCGGCAGGCATTAGCAGTCTTACTTGGCTGTCAGTTATTAAAATGAATAGATGGAGACACAAACCCAGTGAATAAATTAGCACTCATGCTGAACAATAGCAGTGCATAGCAACATTGTCAGATTCAGAGAAATAATACATTTCAAATGTTGTTTTTTCTGCTTTTTCAGGTAAGTGAGGAACACACAAAAGGTGGAGGTGTTCGTGTTTAGTAAATTCGTATTCACGTGTTGGCAGTGACTGTGGTTCACATGTAATAGTTTCTTCAGATAAATTAGTTTTGAAGAGTGAGCGGAGCAGACAATAGCATTCCTGCAGCTGCTTCGTAGTAAATGCTTTTCAGCACAGAGAATTGAGTCTGGCTTTTACTTTGCAAGAAGTACAGGAAATACTACCCCCCTGTGTAAGATTTTAACCAAGGATAGAAGTTGGATGAGGTTTACAGAAAGACATGTTTTATTTTATTTATTTGTGAGCGTCAGTGAATCATTTTGAATAAGAGGTAATTGAAGTTTGGGTGAACCTGGACCTCTAACACACATAATGAAGATAAGCAACTGCTAACCCTGCCTCATGTTGAGCCAAATCTGTCCAAGAGTAACACTGGGCTGCAAGGCAATGTGGGCGTAGTGCCCGCAGACGGAATTGCAGGTCACATGATGCACTCTGGCCCAAAAAGACTCATACATATACTTATACACAGTAATCACAAAAGAAGCGTGAAATGATGAATACATTTTTCTAAGCATCACAAACACTCTGGCGTTACTCTTTGTAGTATCACTATTTGAGGCTTTGGCTCCTGTAAAAGCAGCACAAGAAACAGTTGAAGATGTAGAAAACACATAGCAGACAACAAAATAAGAAAATTAAGTAAATGACATTCAAAAGCTATATGCATTATATACATTAAAATATTTAGGCCATATACTTGACCTGACTTGAGCAGTGTGTAGGAAGCTGTGCAAATACTGTATGTGCAGAAGAAGAGTCTAGCTGTGTGTATATATATTCATGTGTATATATACACCACAAAAAAGGGTAAACACAAATTAGTCTACAGATGTTGTAGTCCATGTGGAGTCCAGAGCTCTGGAGGATGGAGAGGGAGAGAAAAGAGTGGTTGTGTGTTGAGTACAAAGAGCTGCATCTGAAAATAATTTTCATGTTATTCATCTGTGCGTGGGGAGCAAGTTTGTGGAAGGCCTGAGCAACTCTTTTAGTATTTGTGCCCAGGGAGAACAGGTAGCTCTCACTGGAACAAATGCGGCGCCACCTTATTCTCCAATCCTCCTAATACATCCATGGTGGAGCCAGGGAACGCCTGTTTAATTAAGAGCCACCCAAGTGTGGGTTCATTTCCGGTGCTGTGATGCACAAAGCTGAACATATTGAAAGAGGTTTAGTGAACTAGAATGAGCACACTTGCTTGAGTAGTACCAAATATTTGATCAGATTTTAACAGTCAGCTAATGTCACACTTGGGAGTGAGACTTTAGGGCTTGAAAAATGCTGGACATGCTAAATGAAATGCCAGGTAACACCAAGGTAATACCAAGTACATTGGCCAACAGAGGAAAGTGCTGCATTATATCCTGCTTAATAGAAATTATTTTGTGACCACAGCATCCGATTATGCGTCCTCAGGGAGTCCTGAGCCTCAGGTTTAGCTCTGCTGCGTCACAGCAGTACGTCTGGCTTGTGACGGATTAGTCCCTCGGATGAATAACTGGAAGAAAAAACAGACTACTTTCTAGTTTTGTATTTTCTAGCTTTAGTTGAAGTACTCCCTGTAGTCCACCATATCACTGTTTTCCAACCTGACATAAATAAAGCCTGCTGCTGACCCTGTTTTTCCTTTAGAGCCGAGCAAGATTGAAGCTCCACTCTGCAGTGGCAATTGGCCGAACAGGTTTGGGGTCTTTCTTGAGTTCTTGTGGGTGTCTCTTGGGGCTTTACTCTAAACTATTATTCTTGTCAGAGTAGGAAAGCCTCTGAAACAACATTTAGATTATCATGTGAAACTAAAACTGTGACGTATTACAGGATGACTCGCTCCACCTATCTGATTGAAGAGGACACTGGACTAAAGCTGTGGGTTTGTGGAAGAGAGAGTGGAGAGAGAGTTTCATCTAAGAGATCTGATCAGAGTCATTTTTTTCAGAAAACAGAGATTGCAGTGATTTATTGGTCGCTAAAGCAGAGCACACTGTATTTTATTGGTTGCTATGACAACTGCTGGGACAACCAGGGAGCCAAAGGGAGTCTTTTATTCTGTACTCTTGGTAACTATCATATAAATGCTATAACAGCCTTGAGGAGGCTCTTTCCTATAATTATGGGTACTCGAGTGTTGTTGATGATGCTCAGCTGCAGCTTGTATCCATCATATCACCGTCATACCCATAATTGTGAGAGAACATCCTCTGGCTATTATCTTTGCAGGTGGCCTGCAGGGGATGTGATACCCCGAGGGAAAACCGTGTAATTTGAAATTCTTTGGCGATGCAGAGATCATTGAGAAACGTTGATATTTAATGGTTCCTAAGTAGATGAATATAAAAATGGTGCTCAGACACATTCTGAAATGACCTCTCCTGCACAATCTGTATTTGTAATGCTCTTTAATTGCCCAGACTGAAAGCAGTCATGCACAGTAGATGGAGTATATTTTCACGCCAGTGCAGTTTTATCCTCGTCATGGTCTTAGGGTAATTTAATGGGGTGATGGGGATTTACATTCCCACTGCTAACAGAAATTATAGAGCTATATGGACATTAAGTGAAACTGAGGGACAACAAAAACGTTCCCACTTGTCATTCTTGTCCTTTGACTAAATCCACTAATGGAAATCAAGACACCAGTGCAGAAAATAGATAAATGCTCATTACATAAATACAAGGGATGTAAACAAATGTATGAATACATAATCGCCATCTCAAAAGTGTAAGCAAAATGGCCAAGAGAGCTTTTAAAATATTCAAAATATTTTTTCTTTTTTTTATCATTGACACTTCAGATAAAGTTCATTTTTTTTTCTTGGCCTCCTCCCGTTACAACCTTCAGTTTTAAAAGAAAAATCATGCGGTATGGCCCAACACAATTCTTACTTATATTTTCCCACTTTTAAATCCAGCTGTTCTATTTTCACTCTTCACTTCCAGCTGGACATTAACTTTTACACACCTTTTCTTTAGAATCAGTTTTGACTTACTCCTTACCTTACCATTTTTTGAGTTTTTTTTGAAGGTGAGGTTCAAATACAAATCATGTTTAATTATGTGATTAGTTTAGGTACGTGGTTAAAATATGATGTAATTTGGTAATTGTATAGTATGACAAGTGTAAATGGCAGCAGAAAACAATTAAACACAGCGTAAGAGGCCATCTAGACAATTTCTGGGCCAGGACATACCCATACATACACATTATATTATACATTATCACATACACATTCCAAATACAGATATCTTTGTGACATAAACAAAGTCATGGGCCTTTGATGACAACAAGTATAAGTAACAGACAATTAGATTAAAATATGATACCTATTATATAACTTAATAAGAAGTGATTTTGAGTGAGACAAATGACACAAGAACATTTCCAGATTAAATTCATGCAAACTTGCAAAAAAATTACACTGTTGGCCGGCACATCGAGCGTCAGTCAGACCACACACACACTCTAACACATACACATACAAATCGTTACGAGGACACTAATGATAATCATGGACAAGACAGAGCGTGGCAGAATCCTAATGACTGACAATGATGCTTCCCTTAAAATTAGACAAGAAATTCTTCTAAAATTCTTCTTAGTTTTATTTGAATTAAAAGTGGCGCAGGCTCTCTGTCTCCCCTCTTCACACACACTCACATACAAACACACTGGAGTATAAATGTTGATTGCAGATGACTCTTAGGGAATTAAAAAGCTCTGCTTGAACACAGCATACACACATGAGAAGAGAGAGCGGGGGGGATATTATATGGCCAAAAATGTATGGGCAGCCCACACCAGATACTTTACTTTTGGTCTGGAACACTTTCTCCTGGTTTGGGCTAGGCCCCTCAGTTCCAGTTAAGGGAGCTCTCAGTACTAAAGCAGATAATGATATTTTAAACAACAGTCTGCTTCCAACAGTTTGGAGAAGACCCTTTCCTGTTCCAGTATGATACTGCCCCCGTGTACAAAGCCAGGTCCATTAAGAAATGGTTTTCCGAGTTTGGTGTGGAAGAATTTGAGTTTTCAGTAGAGAAGGAGGCTGTTATAGCAGCATATTAATGCCCATGTTTCTGGAACAAGATGTTCAGCAATCACATATGGGTCTAATGTTGGGTTGTCCACATACTTATGGCCATGAAGTCTACTGCCCCCCCAAACAGCTCTAATCCTAGCAAGAGCTTTTTGTCCTTATTACACTGCTCTATAGTATAGGCAACAGCCGCCTGTGTGTGTGTGTGTGTGTGTGTGTGTGTGTGTGTGTGTGTGTGTGTGTGTCGGATGATTGAGGGCCCATCAGAGTGGGATATTATTAACACAGCTGAGTGGAGAGCGTTATCAAGCTGCCTCTATTGAAACCTACCGCTTACTCCCCCCCACACACACACACACACCACACGCTTGCTCCTGCAGACACTGCTTCCTCGGGAAAAAAGCCTGTGCTTTCTGACTACCCACTGAACACATACATACACAGGCCAGACAGCCTCATTTGTTTTCCCCCCTCTTTTTAATGTTCAATTTCCCTTCTTAAATGCTTCAGCTAGAAGGACTGTCAGTAGTTGTGCTGGAAATTCTGTTTTCTGTTCATTTTTCAGGGAATACATTTCATGTTTTTGACCGTCTGTTGTGAATGTGTGTTTGCGTTGGTTTGTGAATAGTGTGAATTTTAGATCTATATCTTACCAGTGAGAATCACTGCGTCCTAGCTGGCACCAGCATCAAAGAAACAGACAGCTGAAGAGCAAAACCAAGATTCAGATTCAGAGAGAGAGAGGGAAATGAAGAGAAGAGACTTTCATTGAAGCCTTGTTTAAATGTTGATTATGGGAGCTTATCCTGCTGAGAGCGTCACGCTGACTGACAGTGTTTATCGTCCCTGTCTGGTGAAAAACAGCTACGTCCAAAAGTGAACTTTTCAGGAATAGAATATAGTGGATATCTGACTTTAAGATAAGACTAAGAGCCCCTACTATATTTTATGCCATTTGAAGACGAAGAAGAAACATTTGAAGAAATGTTATATTTCAGTTGACCATATCAGTCACTAAGTTTTGACGTTGTGATTACTGTGGAGCCCCAAAACTGACTAAATGTATTAAAAGGTTATCAGGCAAGTCAAAAATAATTTTGTTTTGTTAGTTAAATAATTAAAATGGAATGTAAAATTAAATATAAAGGTTTATACTTTGATGTCACACTAACACAAACCTGGACCAATCACTTGGCACGGGGTTAGGAGAAGGAAATGCTACAAATGGGGGAAAAAAAGTAAAATAGAAAAGTAATATAAATTAAGTTTTAATTAATTTCATTAACTGTATAATGGTAAATGAACCAAATTGGAGGTTAAAGGAAAAATGTAAAGCTTTGTGTTTCTTTATCCACTCCAACTAGTAAACAGAATTTATTTATTTATGTATTCAGCTATATTTTGACTTGTCTAATAACTTTTATTCAGTTTCGGGGCTCCAGAGTTTATATGACAGGACTGTTACAAGGGAAAGTTGCAAGTACTCTATGCTGACACGTAAGCTCGGCTGTTTCCTGAGATTTAGATCTGTACAATCAAATGCGGTACTTTTCATTCCAGTGCTGACATTTCTGTATTAAAAATGTGCCAACTTGCGTGGAAACTCTCCTTCGATATTAAGCTCTCATTTATCGGCTTCCTCTGGGGTCCTGATGAGTCCGCAGATCAGAGTCGAGGCTCTTGTCTTGGCGGAAGTTCGCTCGTGTTTACAAATCCAGGCGATCGTGAACAAGGTCATAGGAATGACTGTGAATTCTGCTCGACAGGAGATTTTTCAGAGCGGAGTCAGTGTGTGCGTAGATGTAACCTGATGTCCTGTCTGAGGGAGAGATTAGACTGCTGCTCCTTTGAATCAAAGAATAAAAATATCCAGACAGATTTGTTAACTGTTCAGGTGACAGATGACAAATAGGGTAAGGAAAAGTTTTAATAAACTTTTGTCAGTGACAAATTTAACCACTTGCTTTCATGCAAGCCTGTGGCATGTTGTTGTCTGAGGAAGATGTATGCAGCTGCAGCTCGCTGGCACACAGGTAGTTTATCAGGAAGAATCAGCTGTCACAATTTTTGTTTCCCAAACTAGAAACATGAGTGCTAAAATTACAATTAATTTAAATTATTCTCCCTTGAAACTCTACTGTAGTCTAAAAGAATGTTTAGTTGTGATTAATAATTGTAAACTATTAAATCAGTCTGTATTATCTTTTTGGACAGCATTTTTCTCACCTAAGATAAAATGTCATGCAGGGTCAGTTAAAGACTATGTTGTTCATTCTAGTCGGGTCAGGAGGCTCTTCTTTACATTTATATCTGTTTGTAATAATGTTTAATTGCTGAAAATTCCCACTTTTCCTGATAAAATGTTAAAATATATGATTTTGGCAGTTTGTACACCACATATAAACATGTAAATATCACAAACAGTAGCTAAATGGCTAAAATTAACACCAAAATATTGGTTTAAAAAACGGTGGCTTCACAAGGCAACACAGATTACCAATGATGGTCAGTAATGATTGACATCTTGACTTGCAGTTTGTAGTGCATTAATTTGTAAATATTTGTCCAAAGCTTGATGTGCTTTGTTTTCTGTTTGGCCAGAGTGAAACCCAGTCAACTTAGTTTCACAGCCCAAGTCAACCCCGTAGATGAACCCTGACATTTCAGCCCAGTATCCCCTGGCATTATATTCATACTGGACGATTCTGCAGCACTCACTTTATGCCCAGTGCCAATGCAGGCCCTATGCCCTATATAAGCAGACAGTGAAGGTGCGGGGGTCGGGGGCTGGATGGACATGTAAAGGCTCATCTACATAGGAGGCATTTCAACCAACACAACACACAACACAAGTGCTATACCAGATATCCCAGACCCACTTCCTGAGACATTCTAATAAAATCTAATGATCCATGGTATGGATAGGGTAGGACATTTTGTTGTACACTTTTCATTCTACCTATAAGAATGTATAGCTGATGCTTTTTGAGATATACTTTTAGCTGAACAGCACCTGACAGCAGACACCTAGAAAATATATAACACTGGCATGTCCGTCTGAGATTGAAAGTAGAAAGGACACCTTATTTTGCTTTCGAGGAGTGTTTTTTCCCCAAGTAACCTTCTGAGCTGCTGAGCTTTAAACTTTCCACGGAGCCCTCAGCACCTCGGAAAAGTCAGTGTTTATATCTGAAAGGTAGAGCAGATTGACAGGTGATGGCTGAGATATCAGCATGTGTGTTTCTGTGTGTCTGACTGTGTCAGTGTGCATGGAGAGCATGAGATGAGAAGACTAGCTGTAGGTTATTTATCTTCCAAGCTGTTGGCTGGGCTGAGCTGTCTGCAATTTATTGTGTGTGTGTGTGTGTGTGTGTGTGTGTGTGTGTGTGTGTGTGTGTGTGTCAGTCAGAGTAATAGCACACAGATTTGCTAATATGTTTATTGATCCAGCCAACTGCCACTACTCATCTTGTTAGTGCGTCCCCTGCTGATGCACAGCCCTGACCTGAGTACTAAAGCAGCTCAAAGAGTTGAGCATAAATTAAAGAGATGTTCTGCTATTTATTTTAACATAAAAGTTTTAGTTGAACTCGTATATTCAGAATGGTTTTTGATGAACTTCTTTGGAATTGTGTCAACTGACAAAAGCTCACAATTCTTTTACATTTAACAGCAAATTAGCCTCTTTTTTAACCTCAGTCAAAAAAACATAACGAGAAAAGCTTTTTTAATTTAATGAATCACTATGACCACATGCACTGATAGGGGGGCAGGTGTTTGACAGATTGATTAAATCTTTCTTTTAATTGGTTTTGTTGTTCAAAGATATCTTTTCAAGAGAGACCTTGAGAGAAATGTTGGAATAAAATGTGTAGTTTCAAATGAGTTTTGAGGTTAAATGTATCTGAACATTGGGGTACAGAATGACTGTATAGATTTATCCAGGTACTCTAATCTGATTAATGAAATTATGAAATTCAGCCCTCAGCAACAACCCGGTGGATTGTTTTAATTTGGTTTTGACACATTAGAAAGATGTTTTAGAGCATATTAGCCTGTAGCATGAAGCCAAGGCAGTGTCATCCCTCTGAACACCAGAGGAATACTTACTTACTGAGGAACATCAGTAACTGTTTATCCATTATCGAGCACGGTATTATTTTATCCATCCATCCCTGTCAGTATTATACAGTGAAGTACAACAATTGGATGAATGTGTGTGTATCAACTCCACAAGGTGCATTCTGTATTTCTATCATCCTGCTGCTCGATTGGAAAGAATCAGAACACCAGTGACATTTTTTCTTCACGGCAGATGATGTTTATTACCCAAAAGTGCATTTTGTGAAAAGGATAGCTTGTCTTATATGAAACAGTTATTTGCTGATTGATGCTCAAACCTATAAAAATAGGAGACTGGTAGGTCCTGCAGGGCAAAGTTAAGGAATAACATCAGAGCTTCGCACACACAAACACTTATGCAAACGACACAAATAACAATATGGTCCAAATGTGGCCGTTCACCCTCCTAGATATATCATGTCTCATTGCTATGGCAACTGACAGCTAGCAGTCACCGTTGTCATGGGAACAGCTTGACAGGCTCATAAAGAGAATAGGAAGACGGAGAGGGAGAGAGAGGAAGATGTAAGAGAAGACAAATGGAAACAAATAACAGACAAGGAACTAACACAGCAGCAGATTACACACCTCATATGTTTTTAAATGGTGTGTTAAATCTGAATGTGGGATTGATATTTTTGATAGGCTGATGTATTTTTCATGCTGTTTTTGAAACGATTGCGTTTGCTATTAGATGACCAAATAATGTAATGTGAGGAGACTGCTTGCATCACTTTGCAGCTACCATTCAGATGCATAGTGTTTCTGTGGAGGGGGAAGGGATACATAAAAAGAAGATGAATTCTACCAAGGGAAGTCAGAAAGAAAGATTAGTATTTTCCATCTTGGCTTGAACATGCCCTCCGCATCTCTCTTCGCTTCCTACTTCCTTCATTTTCCTCCCATATTTCCCTCCTTCATCTCCTTCCCCACCTCTACTCCTGACTCCCCTCCACCTCACAGAAAGGCTTTTAGATGATTAAAACACAGCAGAGTGGTATTTCGTTATTGCTATTGTTCACTTGCAGTCTGCCACTGTGAGTGCCGATTGCATCTGTTTGAAATATCTTCTACTAGGTTTTTCACTTAAGGCAATATATTTCATCAATTCTCAGAGGACTATGGAGAGAAAAACCAACAGTTGAAGGACACAAGCACCAAAAATGAACTACATTTAGCCAGTTACTTTAAATGTAATTTAAATGTAAATGGCAGATGATGTAGCTTTGTAGCCCAGTGCACGCAAACAAAAACTCAAAAGAAAACTTGTTAACAGGAAAAACAAACCAAAAAAAAAAAAAACTTGGTCAGATGTTAGAAAAGGACAGCCCAATATTAAAATCAAGACTTCTCATCTAACTCTCAGGAAGAAATCAAATAAGCTTATTTCCCCAAACTATTCCTTTAATTTCATTATTCAGTCTTCACTTTCACTTTTGAGTGTCATAAATTATTCCAACCAGACATCAAGCACATATTGCTGGAATAAGCATATATACATATCCTTTCCAGAGATTTCATTTTCTTCAGTGTTGAGGAAAATTTCCATATGTTCAGTTTAGAAGTAATGTACAAATAGGCGCTCCTTATAAATTTAGATCTTGCCTCATAATTATCAGATTTTCTTCGGTATTAAAAGTAATCCAGGTGGTTTTTATCTCTACATCTATGGTTACATGCATTTTTGACTGTACTAAGGCATTGGATTTCCTGTCAACATGGTTCTCTTATATCCCTGCAGCACTGACCCTCTCCTTGGTGTTTATATACAGATATTTTCTGTGTGTTATAAACCTTTCGACATGCAGGCAAACAACACTCAGAGTCTAGTGCCATGCTAGCAGCTCAGTGAAGCTGTAATTAGGCGTAGAGGTGCTTTGAGTTAAATACCAATGTCAGTATGCTAACACGCTCACAATGAATGTGAGCAGGTATAATCTTTACTGTTTTAGTTTAGCGTGATTCCATGCTAACATTTACTAATTAGCACAAATGTCATTAGTTTTGCAGGTGTTTGGTCACCGACCGACCGGCAGAACAACATTGTCATCCATAGACACAAACACTTCGAAATTGCATGAACCCCGTTTTTTCACTAAACACGTCCTTGAACATGTGTAGTATCGCTCACATGTCAAAATGATGGTATTTGAGAGTAAACTAACTTCTCCTGAAAATTACAGTATATGGCATGCATATCCACAACAAGTAGTAACTACGCCGTAAGCCTGTAAATAAAGAGTGAAAACCGAAAATTCACACATCTCTCTGGAACCTAAATACTGTATGTACTTCATTTGTCATTTCAGGCAATTGTGCAAACAGCCTAATGTGACCTTCGCCACACTTAGCAGCATTAGCACTAGCAGAAATATTGTGCATATGTAAACACAGAAATATTTAAAGACCCCAATTTTTGCTCACTGCACTGCTGCTGCACTGTTGACTTTTTTTAAAAGAGCATTCATTAAAAAATAAACTTTAACTTTTTTTCTTTTCCACCATCTGAAAGGGTCATTATGTGGCCTTGCAAAAAATACATCTTTGCTTCATAAATTCATTGCACTAGAAAAAGAATAGGCTGCAGTAGGGGATAGAGGATGTTGGACGTAGGATGCCTCAGATAGATAATAAATGGGTGACGCCTTTGATTGTTAGCGCTATTATTGGCTTGTGGCTACTGAGGTCAAAGTTTCAGCAGGAGCTGCTTTTTTATTACTTAAATCCAAATAAGCTGTGTGGAGAATCCACAGACCTACTGAAGCAGTGATGGCATTTATGTGTGGCAGTGGGCTCTCTCTCTCTCTCTCTCACTCTCACTCTCACATACACACACACACACACACACAAATATGCATACCCGCTCCTCTCACAGGGTTGGCAGATTGAAGAGGTGGAGATTAAACAATCCAGTCTGACCCTGGCTACGACATCATGGTGATGCAACAGTACGTGTGTGTGTGTGTGTGTGTGTGTGTGTGTGTGTGTGTGTGTGTGTGTGAGGCCTAGCTGATGACTCACTGGTAGCTATAGGTTTAAAATGTACAGAGGACCTAATTAATGCTTTACACATTTGTGTTTTTTCTGTTTGTTCATATCTACAGCAATTTGCAATAACAAGTACACAGGCACAAGCAGACACAGACACACACACATACACAGAACAACACTGCATTTAAAATGAGGATGATGACTAGCTGTGTACCATGTCCTGCTCCTTCCAAATGCTGCTGTCACATCCTGTAAATACGAGTGTACCATCTGTCCACCCAGCTCTGCCTCTCTGCCTCACTGCTGCTGCTGCTTCTCAGCCGAACTCCTGAGTGAGCAGCAGAGATCACCAAAGATTATCTATTTTTCAAAACCTCCTCTGATGTCTGGTCAATACTAAGCAGGAGATGGGCTCAAAGAGAAATGGCACCTGGAACTAAATTTCTTACTTTTTTCTGACAAAAAGCCCTTAGTTGCAACCTCTAATGCCATTTTTCTGACCAAAGTTAAACATATTCCTTCTTTGATAAGAGTTCCAGTATCATCTATGTAACCTTTTCAAGCTATGCTGTATCATTTACAAAATAGGCAGCCAGCAATGAGAACATGAGCATTTTCTTCATTTGGTTTGTAAAAAGGTTAGAGATGAAAGTTAGAGAAGCTCCACTTTGAAAACCAGTGGATTGTAAACACTTTTTATATTTTTGATGTTGCCAAGGTTTTGCATCATGGCTTATGAAATAATGTTGTAGTCTCACTTTTTAAAGAGAAATATTTCTCTGTAAGCGGCCTGTGAGTGACCTTGTTATGTATGGGCTTTATAAAAATATCAATAACACCAATACCAAAAAATACAGCCAGTGGCTGTGGTCAAACCCCAGGTTGTAGTATGTTAACTGTACTGTAGCATTTCTGGATGCTGCCATCATTGTGTGATTTCTGTGCTGTTTTTGTTTGTTCTTTTTTGTTTTGTTGATATTTCAATTCATGTTTTTGGCGACATTGATAGCAGTTGATATCTCACAAAATGCTGCTGAGTTGTTTGCTTACAGCTGGCTTGCTCGGCTCAGATTGATGCCCTGTTTTGAGGTTTTAGTTGGTTTGTTGGAAGGAGATAATGATGATGTTTTGACGTAAGATCTAGGTGAAGTGTGCCACTGTGTGGCCATCATACCACCAACACCAACACTTTACTTCCCCACCAACATCGTCAGCCTGCTGCCGCCCCTCAGTCATAACTTTCCAGCGTTCTTCTTTCAGAGCATAATGTGGCTGTCAGCAGAATCACTTGCATTGCAATGACTTTATGCATGATGTGCAGGAATCTTTGCACTTGTAGAAAGGTTCACACCAGATCCCAGGGGCTGATGGCACTGAAAAGAGTCGAGAGTTGCTACCTCATCCACAATTGGCTGGCCATTTGGTGGAGCCGGTTCAGCTCACATGCTTATGATGATGTTGAAGCTGTTGAGACAGATCTTGTCACACAAGGAAGTGAAGTATAATCTAGTGGAGTATAGTCTAAAAAGCCATGCACGGCAGTCACGTATGGGGGAACATGGCCGTTGTAGCTTTTACCAAGTACCCCTCCTCGCTTAGCTCCCTAGGGAAAAAAAAAATGTTGATCACTACCGCTTTTCCACGCCATCACCATGTGGGATCTCGTCATTACCTCACTGAAATCTCTCTGCTATAAGCTATCATAGAAAAAAGTAAGAAACAATGAAGTTTCCATCAAAATCTAGCGCAAATTTTAACCAAGTTTACAGAAAATCAGCAAAAGAAAATGGGAATTAATGTGCGTTTCCATCTACCGTTATACGAATATTAGGAGTTGGTTCATCAAGATAAACAGTTGGTGGTGCCAAGTCTCCAGTTGGGTGCCATTAAATGGTTGTGGAAGAAGAGGGCACAATGAGATGACTGTCTGTCTGTTTCCATTGCACTTTGTTGCATTTTGTTTTTATCGATACACCAACTTTTCCATCTCAGCCAAGCCGAAAAAATGTTTTAAAATTGTTATTACAATTTCCAGCATTTCTACTGAGGTTGGATGGAAACGCACTTACAGTCCCGGTTACTGTGGATAATCCATAGACCTTGCTGTGAACAGTTTTTAGCAGAACTTTTAGCTACCAAACAGATACTTGACAATGTGTTAGTAGGTATATACTCCTAGACGGAATTGGGAAAATACTTTTTTTGTAATTTGGGTGAACTGACTCTTTCACCCTGGAATCTTAAAATCTTAAACCTAAATTATTACTTTTTTATAGTAGCATTGTGAAGGGTTTGATTCACAGGAATTTTAGTAGGTTTTGAAGTCAAATAATTGGTGGCAGGGCAAATGGCTGTTATACCATACTTAAGACATTTTGTTGATGCACTTGCCCAAAAATGCAACTCATTACTAGTTAACTCAGTGTGTTCTATCTAAGAACTTTTATATCTGCCTGCTGCATGTAGTAGCTTTAATCCTACTCCTGTTCAAAATTTGATCTCTAGTACATCCAGTGTTGTAAAATGGCTTTTAAATCATGACTTAAAGGCAGGTTTTCCATTAACTTTTTCCTGTAACAAGTTCAATTTGACTGAATAATGGGAACATTCTCACGGCCGTAACATTTCTCCACCAGTCTGGGTGTCACTCCAGCTTTGAGGGAGAATGGCCGTTACTGAGGGCATATACTGTAGAGGAAACTTTGCATTGACAGCTGAAGCCATCTTGTCTCAGTCCCTGAGCATTCAGAACTGCAGCTTTTCATCAGTTTAATGGAGGACATATAGTCAGACTTTATCACTTTAGACTTATTCAGTGGTGGAAAAGCCCATTTCTCTCTGAAAAGTCGTTCCTTAAAAATGTTCCTACATCTGGCTGCTCAGTGAGAACCAGAATGTGTACTTCCTCATTGTACTCTTTGTATACAGGACTGATGTTATGAAATCATGGCTGTCGTGCTGTAGAATGAGCATGTGGGCTAACGTTTACTATATTTCTCTCCTTTTTTCCTCCCACTGTGTATCTCCTACTTCCCCTGCCTCTTTTCTCTCATCTTGCTCTTATTGTCCCTCTTTGTCTCTTTCTGTGTCTCTTCCTGTCTCTCCAGTCCACTCCACTCCACCTGGCAGCAGGATACAACAGGGTGAGAATAGTTCAGCTGCTACTACAGCATGGAGCAGATGTTCACGCCAAGGACAAGGGGTAAGTACAAGTAAAATAAAAAAGAGAGTTTAAAAGAAGACGAGCAAATTTTTAATGTGCCAGAAGTTTGACCTTTGGAAGAATTAAATCTGTAATATTTGATAGTAATAGTAGTTGTAGCAAGTAGGCTGGTTAACATATGATCAACAGTCCTTTCCATCACTGAGACATCATCAAGAATCATCACCGCACCTGATTGGATCAACACACCACTCGCAGGGCTTTCATTAGCTCTCTTCTAATTTTCAAACTGAAAAAACATGGCGGCAATTCTAATAATGTTGTCATATTTATCCTGCCTTTTCCATCAGAATTGATTTCTCAATAAATTTGAGGTAAAACTAGGCCATTCACTTACTGACACATGATTAAACTTGATTTTAGGTTTGGTAGTCAAGAGTTGTTGAGTGTAGTTGCCATTTAGGACTGATTCCAACTGTTGACCTCAATTGATGTTATTTAAAACTAAAATTAAGCTCATAAGATTTAAAAAGGCAAATATACACCGTCTTGTGTGAGAGCATAAAGACGTCAAAATAAATTAGAATATCATCCTACTGAATTTATTTGGTGAAAGTATTGCTAGCAGTGTGGCTCTCAGGGTGGCAATGTTGGTCTGTCGGTCGGTCGACCACTTTGGTCCAGAATGAAATATCTCAACAACTACTGGATGGATTATCATGAAATTCTGTACTCACATTCATGCCCCCCTCAGGATAAATTCTAATAACTTTGGTGATCCCTTAATTTTTTATCTAACGCCACCATCAGATCAAAGTTCCAGTATGTCTTTGGTTTATGACTAAATACATGCAAAACTAATGACATTTCCATCAGTCTCAGCTGTACTTTTAGTGCTGTTTATTGCTAATTAGTAAATGTTAGCCTGCTAACACGCTAAGCTAAGACGGTGAACATGGAAAATATTATACCTGCTGAATATCAGCATATTAGCATCGTCTTTGTGAGCGTGTTAGCATGCCGATGTTAGCATTTAGCTCAAAACAGAGCTCTGCCTAAATACAGCCTCACAGAGCTGCTAGCATGACTGTAGACTCTGAGTCTTGTTACAAAATTCATTATTGAACTGAAGAAGTCAAATACAGTGGAGAGGTAAAGAATGATGGTATTAAGTTCTGTTTTTGAATAGTTAAAATTTATATTTATTGTTAATTAGAATGCTGTTTTGTGTTTTGCCCTTCCAGTGGTCTGGTGCCTCTACATAATGCCTGCTCCTATGGACACTATGAAGTTACTGAGTTGCTGCTAAAGGTACACACACTCACACATGCTAGCTCAGTATTTACTTAGGCAGTGGAACTGACTCTTAATCAATACCATTATATTTTTGCTAGTAATAAAAAAGGAAATTGAATCCCAAGACAATCTGCTGTTTTGTTGTTTTTGTTATTTCATTACAAACAAGACAGATATATACCAACTATACACCAGTCTCCAACTGTGTTTGTAAGGATTGACTGCTACACTCGATGTTTCTTCCAGCATGGGGCGTGTGTGAACGCTATGGATCTATGGCAGTTCACCCCTCTCCATGAAGCGGCATCTAAGAACAGAGTGGAGGTCTGCTCTCTGCTGCTGAGCCATGGCGCTGACCCGACCCTGCTCAATTGCCACAGCAAGAGCTCTGTGGACATGGCGCCCACTCCTGAGCTGAAGGAGAGACTTACGTGTGAGTGTGGTGCTTAATTTACATAAACTGCAGCTGCAGTGTGTACATCACGTCTAAATGTGCCGTGGTGCTGAATTAATGAATAGGTTGTTTTAGGAAGGGTCTTTTTACAACAGTCATGTTTGCAGCAGTTGATTTGAACTTATTTGAGAAACTGTTTAGAACGTGAACAAGAGATTTGGTCCTTAGCTTCTAAAATCTATAACCTGAGAAAAAAGAACTCTTGAATTTTGTGTTCAAGCCCTGCTTAGCTTGTAATTGGGCTCTGTACACAGAAAAGTATATAATGCACTTAATAATAAGAATAATCCTCCGGGGAAACTAACAGAGTCTTCATACTTGAAACCTTTTCTCTTGTAAAAGTGAAACATAAAATACTTCCACTAAAACAGAACGTAGATCCCACATTTGTGTTTATCAGCTATATACTCACACACTTTCCTGTTAGGCTACAGTTTACAGTTACAGTTAGCAAGAGCTAAAACAATTATTCACTTAATCGATTGATTGACAAAAATGAAAATTAATTGGCAACAATTTTGATAATTGATTCATTCTTTGTTTTTTGCGATCAAATGTTTATTGAGATGAATATATGTAGTCTAAAACCAAAAGCAAGAAGATAATCGATTAATTGTTTAACTTTTTTTTAAGCAAGAATGCCAAACATTTGTTGGTTGTAGGGTCTCAAATCTGAATATTGTAAATTTTTTTGTATTCTGTGATAGTAAACTGAATATCTTTGGGTTTTGAACTGTTGGTCGGACCATGCAACCCATTTGAATATGTAAACTTTGGCTTTGGGAAACTGTTTTACTATTTTTGGACATCTTATAGACCAAACAATTAATGAATTAATCAAGAAAATAATCCCAACAGATGATTTGGTGCCCAATTCACTTCAGCAGACATCAGGAGATGCCTTCCAATCATTTCCTCTCATAAGGGATTCATATCCTCTTACACAAGCTGTTAGACACTACTTTAGGTTAAACATGGCTAACGCAACACTTACAGGGCTGAGTACTCTCTCTAGTACTGAGTAACTCTAAAAGATGCTCAATAAACGGACGTCAAGAAACTTGCTAGCCGAGCACCAGCCAGCACACACAACCCTTAAAGAGGACCTCCATTAATTTTACACTTCAAAGTCTGTTTACAACGTGGGGAGAACTACTGGATATGTGAAAACAAAACTAGGTCGAAACCTAGTATATGGCTGGACTATGTATGGTCATTGACGATATCACTGGTTCTGCTGCATCGATTTTTATTCTTTTTTAACTGTCCATCATGAGTCTGACTGTTATATTATCTGATACTGTGAATACGTAAATGTCTAGTCCTCAATCTTCTTTTCAGTCTGTTCTGGCCAATACAGTACAATGGTCATGATCCAGAGTAAGAAAACCAGCTTGCACCTTAGATGATGTGACAAGTTAATACACATGTTGGGAGATGTACTGTACATACACATTTTAAACCACCTTAAGAAAGCAAGCTGAACACAATTAAATGCAAAGCATACTAAAAAATGATCAGCCTCGTATGTAATAATGTATGCAGTCACATTTATAGCTCCTCTATTGAATTTCTTTCATATAGTAGCTCATTCATAGAGGCACTGCACCGTGGATGTGAGGATCGAGCCATTTTTCATAAGCCTTTTACTCCAAATGTCCTTGAACAAGTATGCATCATGTTCTGTTTTGATTTCAACTTGACCTTTCACAAGATATTTATACTCTTCTCCACTGTTGTTTTTAAAAATGTGCTTTTTGTGCTTGGAACATGTGACTTGTATTTATGCAGCCATATAAACTGTACATCCTCATGCATATGTTTTTCATAATTGAGCATTTTGCAGATGTGTGATAAGTTAATTAAACAAAAAGAGCACTAAAATTAAATTAATTTCTTCAGCACAGCAGCATTTCCTTTACGTCTGCAGCGACCACAGAGTCAAAGCAGACAAGCTGAGTCTTTGTCTCTGCCAGAAAGCTCTCTGCAACTCTTTGAAAGTTAATTAGTGAGTCAGCTCTCTCGACGTTGCACTTGTTGCTTTATCTTTGTAATGAGGCAAATCAAAGCAAAAATCAAATGCTGCATGAATCATAAGCCATCTTAAGTTTGTGTACAACTGCAGGACAATTGCTCCTGTTCGTTGTTTGTTTTTTTGTGAGGGTGTGTCTTTGAAAATGCGTCTCAGTGGGACGTTTGCTGCAATAACAAGACTTGTCACAGGAATACAAACGGAAACGGAAGATTTTTGTTTTTAAACTCAGACTATTCTTCCAAATTTTTGGCATGTTTTTGGCAACTCACACCAAAACAATCTAGATGGATAAATAGAACTACAGATAAGAGGAAAAATATGTGTTTTTGATTTTGGGGTGAACTGTCCCTTTTAATGCAACAACAACAACTTCAGATCAAGTGTTCACCATAATGGATTTCCTATTTTAAGCATGTTTCAAGGCACTAAAAGGTTGGCTTTCATGCTGTCTTGACATGAAAGTAGCTGCACGTGAGGAAGGAAATCAATCTAACATCTTGTATAATTGCAAATACTTTGCAGTAATGTAGAACTTACACACACAAAATTATGTTCATAATTTCTGACTTTTTAAGAAATACTTTCTTCTCTTCTGGCCTCTGAATATCCTTTTAAATTAAACAATCAGAGAAGGAAATATCACTGTGGTTGAGCTGCTGACAGCGCATATCCACACTAAGGCAGTTAGCTGTGATGAGGGCTCAAAAGTAGACATTTCTAAATTTTAAGGGGTCACAAACCCAAAGGTTTGGGAGGCACTGTGGTAGACTAACAAGGATGAAAAATGACTTTCTTTCTCTTAAAGAATAAACTGCAGAGGCTACTTCTGTTTCCCATTAATCAGCTGGGTTTTTTTTTTTGTTGATTTTGGACTCATCTCTCCCTCTTGACCACATTCCCTTGAAGATTTGACTTCTGTGTTGCACTCACACCATTTCTCTGAATGTCTGATTCTAAATGCATGAATGCTGTTGCTCAGTCGATAGACAGATTTGAACGGACTCCTTTTATGCAGCATGAAATGCTTCTGACGCAAAGTAGTTTGTTGTTTGTAATTTTCAGTCCTCAGGGGAGATAATCACTTGTTTCCGCTCCAACTCCAGCACACAGACTGTTGCCATCATAAGTTATTAGCTCGCTGGTAAAAAGTTTGAAGTAATCTTTCTGAAGTATGGGTCTGCTGCAGGGTCATTGCAAGTGAAAGAATATATTGTTATATATATTGTTATGGTCCGGTGAGAATCTCATAACTCCAGTTTTGGTCGTGTCTGTGGTTTTAGATACTTAAGCAACCTCTGGGTTTGTAGGAAACCCGTCAAGATAAACTTAAAATTTTCTTCACACCGAAGCCAAGGCCGTTATTTCTGTTCCTGACGTGTTGACATTTTCTGTGTGCGTTCAGATGAGTTTAAGGGCCACTCACTGCTTCAGGCTGCTCGGGAAGCTGATATGGCCAAGGCCAAGAAGACCCTGGCACTGGAGATCATCAACTTCAAACACCCTCACACACACGAGACTGCACTGGTAAGATAAAGGCACACACTCTTTACTGCACACACAGTGGCGCAGAGATGCTAAGATGATGTTTCTGTCTTTGTGTGTGTGTGTTTTAGCACTGTGCAGTAGCATCGCCACACCCTAAGAGGAAACAGGTGACGGAGCTGCTGTTGAGGAAAGGAGCCAACGTAAATGAGAAGAATAAAGAGTGAGTGCTGTTTTCATCTGCTCATAAACACAAAGTGACATCATTATTAGATTTATATACAAGCTGTCAACAAAATGTTTGAACATATACAGGTGATTGAAGGGTGATATCAGTGTTTTTGGACTGAAGCTGCCAATATGTGGTATTTTGTACTGATAATGTGTTATGTTCTTAATAAAACTCAGACAGTAGATGAGTTTACTGCATGTTAAACAGAAAGAACACGTATAAACTAATGTTGAACACTTACTTTTATCTCTTCCTTTTCTCTCCCTCTCTGTAGTTTCATGACTCCTCTCCATGTGGCAGCAGAACGTGCTCATAATGACATTATGGAGGTGCTACAGAAACATGGTGCCAAGGTAAAACCACAGTATTCTCTATATTCAGTTAGTCATTTAACACTTCTGTCATATCTTCATCCAGCTATCTCTTTAATTCTACCTTAATCCTTTTTAAATTTACGCAAATGTGCTTTTTATAATCACATATAAATCTGTCTCTTTGAACAGCCACCTGCTTATCCACACATGCATATAAATGAAATTAGCCTGTTTTGTTGTTTGGGATATCTCTTTCTCATCCCAGTATACAGTGCCTATCAAAAGTATTCACAATTGTTTTACAACATTGAATCAAAGTGTATTTAATGTGGCTTTTCTGACACTGATCAACAGAAAAAGACCCTTTTATTGTCAACGTGAAAACAGATGTCTACAAAGTGATCACAAGTATAAAATACGAATGATTGCATACTGTATAACTGCCCAGAGTAATGTAACTGCAGTAAATGTTTCTGAAATCTCAAACATAAGGTTTATTGTTTGTTAGACCTTTTAGAGCTGCCATTTTGATGTGGTTTTCAGTCATACAGGGGCAATGATTTTTACACAATAACCAAAAGTCGACCAGAATGCAATGCAGCAGCAAGACCCTGGGTTTTCAGTTAAAGTGGTGACCTATCCTATTTTCATTATTTACTGTGCTATCGCTGTTGATACAGACGCTTGTTAAGTGTACATATTATGCACATAACATGCATCTAAATTTGGGTAAGAATACAGGGACGAATATGATAAAAGTCACGTGACACATAAATACCTAAACACAACCATTTCTAACATTATACCTTTACATCAGGCCATTCCAGGCAATATTGCAATAATCTCAGAACAGAGATTTCTGACTGATTATTTTATACATAAAGAGTTTTATTTGATTTTCCAGAAAATTACATATACTGGGCAATATACATATTACCCACATATATATTGTTTCTACTGTATATAAACAAAGTTTACTCACATACTTGAATCCACATCTTTATTTAAATATTTTCAAATATCTTTTTATAGAAAAGTTGGGGTTGAATGTTTAAAAATATGGAAGTATACAACAGTTTTGGCAGCTGACATGTCAGATCAGTGTCTCAGATCAGAACTTCATCTAGATGGAAACTTACAATTGCAGGTTGACAAAATGTAGGATATTCTCACCTGACCCAGACGTACTGTACATGAGGCTATTTGAGGGAAAGTGAGTTCACCAGAATAGTAAATTACATACATTTCATCGAAAATGATTCATCACAGATTGATAATATAACAAATAATAACAGATTTAAGACTATCTAAAGGTGGATTTTTAAAGAAGTGAAGCAGTTTGGGGAAAAAATGTAGTAACTTCAGGTCCTTTCAAGATTCAGAATACAAAGGTGTTTGTGTTTGCAGGTGAACGCCCTGGACACGCTGGGTCAGACGGCGTTGCACCGTGCGGCAATGGCAGGCCACCTTCAGACCTGCAGGCTGTTGCTAGGATACGGGGCAGACGCCTCGCTGGTGTCACTGCAGGGCTTCACTGCTGCTCAAATGGGAAATGAAGCTGTTCAGCAAATACTCAACGGTATGCCACGCTGCAGGTGCCATGTTTTGGTTGCTATGCACAGGCTAGCAACAGTGGGATTAACTGGAATTGTTTTTGAAAGGCCAATATTGATACTTTCAGACTGAAGGTGCAGATAGGTATACGGCTTTTAAAGCAGAGTGAGCCGACTCACCTGTTCAGTGGTAGAGGAAACTCCACATTACATTACTGCAGTATTTCCAGAATAAAGGTGCCCTGTGGAGTTTTCTTGAACATTTTGAAACCTGCATTGTTCACATCATTCATGTTGACAGTCTTCTTCTTCCCTGCTTTTGCTGGTGTATCGCTGCGTTTCTTGGCGCGTTATCGCCAAAAGTGTGAAACCACTGGCAGGAATGTGTGTTGTATCATCTGCGTGCATGTGCGTCCTCTTGCTCGTGCACGAGGCAAACAAACCAGACCCACTCATAAAAACATTGCTCCATAGCGCTACCAGTGGTCATATGTACTAAAGTTTATATACAAACGTAGTTTGTTTGATCTATGTTTCTCCAATGTTCTCCTGTATGTTCTGCTCTGTAGAGAACGTACCGGTGAGAAACTCAGATGTGGACTATAGACTTCTGGAAGCTGCTAAAGCTGGAGACCTGGACACTGTCAAGGTAGATTGGTTATAATTTGTCACATTTTGTAACTGACATTTGACATTGTCCCCTACCTGAGAATTTATAATATGTATTAATAGATTACACTCTTCTTTTGTGGCCATTTTGGTAAAGATAATCCAGATGCACTGCATGGCAGAGTACACAAATGAAACATTAGATACGGTATATGGTATCTCTCTACCTTCAGACCAGTCTGCCAGTCCAACATTGTGATAAATCCTTGAAAGCATTATGTCCAAATTCATTGCAAGGGTCTAACAATTAAAAATAATCCATTTGTTTTCATTTAGGCAGACCACAGCCAAAAGTGGCATGGGTATTAATGGGTTAAATGGGAGGAAAGAGACAATTCATTCCCCTCCGAACAATCAATATTGCCTTCATTTGAAAAATGGAAATGGACATGGGAAAAAAAATAACACGACCTCAGTAGCCTTGGTATGTGTAATGAGACCAATCCTGGGGAATAATTTGCTCTGAGGGAGCAGAAATCTTTTTTAATTGCCTCATTATGGTTTGGAAATAATGTGGGATAATTTCTAGAAAAAAATTGTGGGAAACTTGACCAGCTGCATGATTGAACATGGACTGAATTTTATTTTAGATGGGCTAAAAACTAGTATAATGTCAATTTGACAGTGACTCATTGAAATTGTGTTGCAGATAATCTTTACCACCAACACAGACTCTTTATTTTTAAATGAAAATGGAACAAAATATGTTCTGACCTTTGTGACTGTGCTTGTTGCTCTTATGGAGTCCTGTTCGAAGTGATTAATGTTAAATGTCAGGTGGATATTGTTCTCCTCGAAACAAATGTTTACTGTTCATGTCTTCGTATTGTTGTCCACAGTGATTCGAGTAAAATTGCAAATCTTTCTTATTGTTAAAGGCCAAATTTCCCATCTCATAAGATTTCCCACCAAAACACTCATGTCAGTTTGATTTGCACTGGGCCCACTCATGTTAAAAATGTAGCCGCTCATGAGGCACTGTAATATGCCTCGGATAAAACTACCCACCAAATGTCAGGACCTGGTAAGATTCACTAAAGTATTTGACAGAAGTATCTAGAGTGAAAATGTGTGTCTTTACCTGCGGAGACATACAGTAATAGGGTTATCCAGATGAAGAGGGGCTGTCAGCGTCTGAAGTGTGATGCTTTGGCAGGTGGGCTGAGAATTGTAGCAGAACAGACGAACAGCTCCAGTGTGGCTTTCTGACAGTCTCTTTTTACCTGACGCACACACACACACACACACACACACACACACACACACACACACACGTACATGGACTGGGGTTACAGTCTCGCTGAGCTACTGATTGACATTTTAAGAAAAATAACACTTTGCACCGTTCCTGGGCTGATTCCTGTCATGTGTTCAAATGTTGAGGAGGTTCAGACTGAACTGTTAGAAAGATGGTCACCCTAGACGACAGGTCAAAGAAGGACCGATCATTTTCTACTTAATTCAAAGCAGTAAATACCATTATAAATTATGTGCTCTGTTAGTTCTTGCTCACAATATAGAAGCTACAACTATATTTTACTGTATTTTGAAATATTTTCAGAATCAGATCAGAAATACTTTATTGATCCCCGAGGGGAAACTCTTTTGCTACAGCAGCTCACTATCACGTCAAAAGAAAAACACTAGTAAAGAAATCTGTATGAGACATGGTGGCTATAATGGATGTTTTTATAATAGGGCTCCCTCGTAGTGGTGAACCTACAGAGAATTATCAGCTCCCCTCTGCTATACAGAGCTTTATAGAGACTAACATAGTCAAGCATTTAGCAGCTAAAAAGCCAGATATTTCCCTCACGAGTCGGTAGAGACCAAAAACAGAGCTAAAAGGAGAGTGAATATTGGATTTGCATTCGCTGATGTTGCTACGTAACTGCCGGATGTGTGAATAAGCAACTGTAAGCTAAGTTGCCATATCAACTTAGAAGGTAATGATATGTCAATGTTGTTTTTACAACTTGTTTCTGCTGCCCTCATGTGGCCAAAACATTTTTATTGGAGGTTTAATTTATAATTGCAGACTCACGGATGGACCCCGACATGTTGTCCTTAGCTAATGTTCCTTTTAAATGACATTCATCCCTTCAATATAAGCAACTTTTTGAGGACTGGAGTGAATGGAGTTGGGAATCCTTTGATATAAACTACTCTATTTAAAGTTTTGCTGTTAAAAGTAATTTCTCTTCAGGACTATTTTCATTTTCTGTAAGCTCACATTGGTTTAGGGCTGTAACTAAGGTTTATTCTCTGTTTTCATTTCTTGCTGTCTCTCAGAAGTACTGTTCTGTCTTGATTGATGGTAGTTTCGGTTCGTTGGCTATGTTTTTTAGGGAATAAAAAGGATAATGTAAACTTTTGAGTCTGGGTGATATATCAAGGTGATATCACTTCTTCACAAGACGCTTCTACTGAATATTTGTAAGTCAGCTCTTTAATTTGAAAACCGATATTCATTTTAATCTTCCCTCATTGTCTCTTTCTCTGTCTCTCTCCAGTCGCTGTGTACAGCTCAGAATGTGAATTGTAGAGACCTGGAGGGACGACACTCCACTCCCCTTCACTTTGCTGCTGGCTACAACAGAGTGTCAGTGGTGGAGTACCTGCTGCACCACGGGGCTGACGTGCACGCCAAGGACAAAGGGTGTGACACTTACGTTGTGGTTTAATTTGTGGCAAATAAAAGTACACATTTACAGACAGATTTTGGTTTATTTTGGTTTATATGATAAATTAGAAAGTCATAGAAAAAATTATGGAAGGTAATAATATAATAATTTCTAAAAAACAAATTCAGTACGTGTGTGTGTAACTGTTGTTGTCCCTTTACAGTGGTCTGGTTCCCCTCCATAACGCCTGTTCGTACGGTCACTACGAGGTGGCTGAGCTGCTGGTCAGACACGGAGCCTCGGTCAACGTGGCCGACTTGTGGAAGTTCACGCCGCTCCATGAAGCTGCTGCCAAGGGCAAATACGAAATCTGCAAACTGCTGCTCAAGGTTAGACCTGCATTTTCCTCTATATAATATGTTTAAGCATGGGCAACCTTAGTAACTCTTGATAAAACTCAGTGGTTGTCACTGTAGAGGAGTATCACCTCCACTCACACTTTTTTGGCAAAATGTATTTCAAATGTTGATTTTTAATTGAATATTATTAGGTTTTAGATTGTTGGGGGGGGCAGTTCCTTGTTGTCTGTGACTCTCTAGGCATGTTTCACAATTTTCTGACATTTTGTTGACTGAACAATGAATCAATAATGAAAATAATCATTAGTCACAGGCCTAATCATTTCTCCATCTAAAGGAACAGTTTCTAGACAACAGTGGGCAAGTGTCCTGAGAAAGCTGGACTTGCGAGTGTTTTCCCTCTGTTGTCTCTTTGGTTCCCTCGGTATAAAACATCACACCAGTCACATTTGCAAACATTAGCATGCTGTTTGCAGTTTACATACAGGACTTCTGGGTATGTTGAAGTCTGCAGGATTCAAGAGTCAGAGTCTAAATGAGTCCTGCGAAATGTTGCAGTTTCACAACTGAATGTGTTTTTGTTTTTCCTATAATAACAACCTCCAGACAAGGCTACATCACCACTGTTGTTGTTGTTGCCATATGGGGCTGCTTATTATTAGATCAACACTGTTGAATTCACGCACACACACATCAGCCGCAGGGAAAATGTGCCGTTTTGAGACTTACAATTTAGAATTTGTTTACTGTCATTACACAGTGAGATTAAGTTTGGAGCAATCTGCATCAGATGCATTGAAGAAAATAAAACAACCTAATAATAACATACTTACAAAAACAATGTAATAAAAGCCAAAAATACTAGAATTGTACAAGGATAATGAGAGAGGTAACAGTTATTGCTCGTGGTCAGTAAACAGTATTGCATCACATGTAAGTACAGAGCAGCATATGAAACAAAGAAAAATAAGTAGTGCAACCAGAGAACTTATGGTCAGGCTGACAAACTAGTAAAAAATGAAGTACTGCACGCAACAGTTCACAATCACTTTGAGGCTAACTGCAATTGAGCAGTGCTGGTGGTAACAAAGTAGGAGTGTGATGATGCAGTCGGTGTGTGGATGTGGTGTATGGTACAGTAGAGTTGCTGGGATGACAGTTGTGTTTGAGGGGAATGGGAAGTGTGAAGGAAGGTGAGAGCTCTGGGGGAAAAGCAGTTTCTTAGTCTGTGCGGCCGTACAGAGGATTGGGGAACAGACATGCACCGGCTTGTGTGGGGTCATTCCTTACATATGTTGAGTGATTTCCCAGAGACAGCATGCTGGAAGATTTGATTCAGTGATTTAGTGCTGAAAGGTCAGAAAGGAACCCGAACTGACAACGTTTCTGGTAACGATTAATTGTTGAACTCATTTATCAAAGAAAAATTACATGTTGGCTAGTTCCTGCTTCTCAGATGTGATCATTTCCTGCTTTTCTCTGTTGTATCAATACATGTTTCCATCCACCTGTTATTATGCACATTTTCAGTTTGCTGTTTTTACGCTTGGCTGAGGTGGAAAAGTAGATGTATCGATAAAAACAAAATGCAACAGTGCAGTGCATGAAAACAGACTTAGTGAATAAATCATCACGAAAAACTGCAGCAGACAAAAACATCAGATCTGTGTGGAGCGATGAGGAGACTGGACCGTTCCTCAAATTAATACATGAATAAACATAAATGTCCTATCTCCCCAACATGGGCCTCCCCGTCGTCCATTAATTCCTGATAATGGACACCTCGTCTGGCATTATCCCTTACTTATTTAACATTCTGTTATACAGTATGTGTGAAAGGCAAGTGAAATACTGTTATCCCTTGACCTTATTGCCCCATAGGCAAACAGATATTGATCCAAAAAGGTTTTTTTCTTTTCTTGAAACCCTTTGTGATTCTGTGGTGCCACAGGGCAACAGTTGTTCAGACTATGAACAGTTGATAGTTTTGGCACTGGACTAATACAGATGGGTTGCAAAGAAAAACCTGAATAAATGAGTAGAGAAATATAGAAAATGCAGCTGCTTCCTTTAGAGAGCATGAGGGGTCACTGAAAGGTTGAACTGAACACCTGTGAGGAGATTTTGGGCCGACATCTTGGCGCTCTCCACCGTCAACATGACAAATTGAGTGAGTCTCTTTTGGAGTAATGATGTTAGTCCCTCCGGTAGAGTTCCAGAGACTTTTACAGCTGGTGGCCCAACACCTTCCTAAAGACACCCATCTGTAGTTGATAAATTGAGGCAAGTGGGACCTGCAACAGTGAGATGTTTACGATGTTCATGATGACCGGTGCTACTGTAGTTTCTCAGCGCAGGACTTCAGCACATGTTCAGGAACACCATCTGCTTCAGCAGCTTTGTTTGTGTTCATCCAACATAAGGCTCGCTTAACTTAGTGGGAGTTTAGTACAAGCAATTGTTCATCCTCGTCTGGTGTAACCTCAGTGGTGGACTTTTTTAAATCCCTTTCAGAGTGTGCAAAGCAGTTGTCCTTTGTTATTTTTGTTGTTCCATTCAGCGTACCTGGGCGGCTGTTATGGGCCGTCACCCTTGTCATTAGCTTTATCATTCCATACGCAGCAGCAGATGAAATGTATTCCTCGGTGTCAGTGTGTGTGTAGCCTCATGTGCTGATAAATCCCAGTCAGAGATACAGCAGCTCCCTCAGGCCTCACTCTCACTGATCTGAAGGAGAGGTCCTAAGGCAGAGTTTAGAAACGCAGACAGATGATCGATTGTTCAAGGTGCTGGGAAGGTTTGGCATTTTTCCACTCTGGTTAGAAAATTCGGACAATTCAGATTTCACTTGGATTTTAAGCTTGTGTTTGTCATTCTTGTGTACACATGGAAGCGCCCCAATTTCCCCTTTAACATACACACACACACACATGCACACAAGTAACAGAGTGTTCCGTACTTTGGTGTTAATCTGCCATGGCCTCGGGATGTAACTGTTCTCTCTTTTTAAATAAACTATTCCAGAGTTCAACAGGAGGCTTTCCTTTGTCTCCTCTGTTTGTCAACTTTCTATTGTCCTTTTTTTTGTGTAGGATTTGTGCTCAGAATAAAACTCCGCTGCATTTGCTCCCAGTGCTGTGATATTCTGTATGGATCTTGTGAGATACAAAACACTCATTAGCATTTTCTTTGTTAGGAAAGTAGTGCAAGAACATAATGAATTTCTCCTCAATTAAAAAAGAATCTGTCTTTTTAGCACTCGGCATGTAATGCATGAACTCGCATGACTAATGGCTGTCACTGTTCCCGATACATACCCAGCTCTGCGTTTGCTTGTAGCCAAGCTAGCAGCATGGCTCTAGGGATGGCAATCTTAGTCATTTGGTTGGTCAGTCCACCACTTTGGTCCAGACTGAAATATCTCAACAACTGTTGGATAGATTGCCATGGCATTTGGTGCAAATTTCCATGGTGCCCAGATGATGAATTCTAATGACTTTGGTGATCCCTGATTTGTACTATAGCACCACCAGCAGGTTGATGTTTTTGGCTTTTAGTGAAATATGTCAACATCTATTGGAAGGGTTACCATGAAATTTGGTTTCCATGCTACTAGCATGGTTGTACACTCTTGAAAAAATGCATTACCTCCTATGAGCCAGATAACTGTTCACAAGAGAGAGCTTACAGGGTCCAAAATTGTTCACTACTGTAAATGGAAAATCTTTCATGAAGTGAATATCAGCTGAATCCAATGGAAGAGTAACAAAACCAACATTTATTTATATGTAAATGTCCCCAACTGTTAAATAAATGGGTCTCTATTCTAATTTTCCTGGACAGAGAATAAATTACATTGAGAATGTGATTACATCAATAGCAAAGAGATAATAGAAATGGCGAAGTAGGGCAGAAAAATCATAACATGGATAGGTAAAAAAAAAAAAATTAAAAAGGGGAATACAGCCATGAGAGATGTTTAAAGGACAGTTTCAGGACAGCAGTGGATACCCAGGGGAGTGGCCCCACAACATCAAATTTTAACGAGCGGATTTCAAAACTTAAAATGAAATGACAAGTTAAACCGTAACCTAGGAGACAATTGAGTGTTGAAAATATCTGCTTTCCCCCCATCTCCAGGGTATGTGGTGTTTTCCACTTCACTGGATGTCCTGTTCTCACCTCTCTACCTCCTTTCGTCTCTCCCTCTCTTCTTCTCTCCGGTGAATTACCTTCATCCACTTCTCACTCGTCACTTGTCATCGTCTAAGTGAAACACTTCCACTGGGGTTGAAACGATAAGGGATTTTGAAGACTGATATTTTTTAGAATTAAGTCAATAATAGCTAATGTTTCAGTCTCTCTGAGAGCTCTGCTTTTTGATTGCTCTACATTACAGATGTTAGTGTGCATGGACACACAGTGGATAAACATTTATTTAACATATCTGGGCATTTTCTTTACCTTACATTGAACTCCTCCATTTTGGCCTCCTCTCTCCAGCACGGGGCGGACCCCACCAAGAAGAACCGAGACGGGAACACGCCTCTGGACCTGGTGAAGGACGGGGACACCGACATCCAGGACCTGCTGAGAGGAGACGCCGCGCTGCTGGATGCTGCTAAGAAAGGCTGTCTGGCCAGGGTGCAGAAGTTATGCAGCCCAGACAACATTAACTGTCGAGATACGCAGGGACGCAACTCAACACCTCTGCACCTAGCAGGTAATATGAATGAAGAAACACCAAACAAAAAGCTGCACACACATTCACAGGTCATTTAAGAAAACACCTCCCTGATTAGGTAAAGTTCACTTTAATAACCCGGATAAAGCCAGATGTTTTTTGTTACTGTTTGGCTGAAGTTTACAGGATTTAAGCAACATTGAACATGGTATATGTGCTGCTGCCAATCTGGCTCAGAAACAGCCAACCTCTTGGGATTTTGGCTCAGTGTAGTGCCAAGAACAAGGCAATAAACACATCCAGACAGCTGAAGTCTTGAGGGCAAAGACATCTTTTTCATAGACAGGCGGGCTGAGACAACTTAGCAATTTATCAATGATTTTTGATAAAACCATTTGATAACAGTAATCATTGAGAATCTTTTTCAATGATTACTGGGGATGCAGTGCTTTAAAAGTTATCGGCAGGACTGACTTAAAATCAGTTCTAAAACACACAAGGAGCCGGATGTGTTCTCTTCCCCTAGCAATTGTTAAGAGCTGGGCAGCAGCATTTGGATAAGCTGGAGACGGGCAACTAATGCATGGCTGCGAACTAAATGGATGGATCTCTGATTTAGATTATTTAAGTTGTAAAACGTTTTTTGCCATCCAGCTCTTATCACAACTATTAATAATATTTATAAGTTTGACATTTTGGGAAATACGCGTTTTCTTTCTAGTATCACATGTTCAGTCATCCTGACTAAGGCTTTGTTTCTGCCCGCTGACAGGATGTGAGCATGGATGCTTTTGTGTACTGGCCTGTTAAAAACATATACTGTTTTCAATTAAAATAAAAACTGTAAATATCAGTATTTATATATAAATTATATATTAATTACTAATTTACCAATTGCTCAAAAGACCATATTATCACAGCTTACTATATTATTAAATGAACTCTAGTAGCTATAGTGTACTGTAATGACCTTGGATCTCACACAAACTTCCTGAAGCTTTTAAATCCTGATAGCAGAGATACAGTAGCCCTCAAATGTGCACACACATACTCATGTATTTATTCAGGATCTGTAATCATGATAACATCAGCTTCAGAGATAACAAGAGTTACACCATTCTGCTATAGCACCTCACAGGCATAAACACACAAAAACACAGCACAAACATTTCTTCAAACTTAAATACCTTAAAATGTCATAGCAAGAAGGCTCAATATTTAGATATTATGTTTTTTATCTTCATGCTTTCGTTATATTTTCTTATCAGGATCCTCATAAAATGATGAGCACACACTCTGACATGAATAATGTGAAGATTACCTCCATGCACCACAAAGGAATATTCCTGACAAAAGCATAAATGGTGAACACTAATTTGACTTGTTTTTCACATTGAGAAGTTTGCTAACAGCTCGTGTAAGGTCAGAATAAAGCATGGTAGCTTAGTCGTAAAAGAAGTCACTCTGGAAAACACACTGGAAAACTTGTCATGAATTGGGACTTGGACCCCGGTCGTCAGGGTTGAAGCTAAATGCCTCTGCCTGTCTCTCAAACTACCTCATGTTATTCCTGCAGTGTTTCTTCTTCTGGTGGGGAAACTACCTTTGTCTTCTTATATGCATTTTTATAGAGAATTTCATGACCAGACTAGCAACTATAATAAAGTATATCTTAATTAGGAAATGTTTTGCGGCATGACTGGCACTTTTAAAGTTAAGAAACTGCTTAAAAACACTTTGAAGGTCTGTGATTTTTTTTTTTTTTTTCCATAGATCTGACCACTTAAACACACACCCACGCACCCTCTGCCTTTATGTACTTGCTTGTAAAAGGAAAAGATTATACGCTGTCAAGCTGTAGCTGATGTAAACTGACATGTCTTTCTTTCTTTCTCTCTTTATTTCCTCCTCCATTACCTGACTACATTTTTGTTTCTCCTCTTTTTCTCGATTATCTCTCATCCATCGTCTTTCTTTCCGTCCTGCTGTGTTTTCCATACAACCCAACCCCCTGCGCTGCTCTCTAGCCGGCTATAACAATTTGGAGGTAGCAGAGTATCTGTTGGAACATGGAGCCGATGTGAATGCTCAGGACAAAGGAGGGCTGATACCTTTACACAATGCTGCTTCGTACGGGGTAAGACACAAACACATTCATGCTTCACTTGCACTGCAGACTGGAGTTCAGTTCAGAGATGCTGCTCTTATTGGTTACTAATTTTGATGATCCATAAATCATTAATTCATTTTGAAAGCATAAATACCAAACATTCACTGGTTCCAGCTGCTGAAATGAAGATTTGGTGCTTTTCTCTGTAAATTATTAATTGAACTATGTCATATTACTTTGAATGCCTTTGGGTATTTGTTAGACAAAACAAGCAATTTGGCAACATTTTGAAAATATTTTCACGATCTTCTGAATTTCTATAGTCTAAATGATTAATTAAAAAAGAATGGAAAGATTCAATTGACTATTTGACTTCCTTTCCATTCTCTTGTCTTGATGTCGTCCATGCTAACGCTGCTAATTCTGCCTCATTTCTGTTAGGTGAATGTCATGAAGTTTGCTAACTAAGGTGACATTTATAAATTCTTATCTAAGGTTTTAAATCCATATCACATGTGGGACTTGACATACGACTACGACAGAATCAGAATTTGTAGCTTACATCTACTTAGTGCGGATGGGGACTGAAACACTGCAGTTAACGTCTGCAGATATTTTACATTGTTGGTTATATGGGGCAGTAAGAACCTTACTTATTCCTACCCTATTTCCATTCCATTTAAATAATTTTTAGCATTATTATTAAACTTAGGTTATCTGAAGAAGTGCATGTATGTAGTTTTCCTTCCTCTGGAGTCCTTGTCTCTCAGTCACATTTTACTTGTAGCTTGACAGCATTCTGCTACTGAAAGAATCATGAAACACATGTTTGAATGAAAACTTGATGAGCTCTGCATTTTGGAGACACACACACACACACACACACACACACACACACACACACACACACACACACACACACACACACACACTTTAGCATCCCCCACTGGTACTCAAACAAGCTACATTGTGTTTGACGCTAAGACAAGAGCTGGAGACAGACGAAGAAGGAAAGGAAGGACCGGCGGGAAAACAAAAATCATGATGGAGTTAATAATTCACACGTTTTCTGTTCCAGAGAATCCCACATATTACATTTTCTCTAATCCCGATTTTTATAGCACTGATTCACCAAACTTCACACATTTGCTCTCGTTAAATGCTTTTATTGCTGTTATCTCTTCCTCCTCTCACCACCTTCTCTCCTCCTCCTTTAATCTCTCCTCTTTCTTCCTCTTTCATCTTCTGTCTTGTTCTCTCTGTGTCCATCATCACCACCTCCTCTCCTTTGTGTAGCACGTGGACATAGCCGCCCTGCTGATCAAGTACAACACGTGCGTCAATGCCACAGACAAGTGGGCATTTACGCCTCTCCATGAAGCAGCCCAGAAGGGGCGGACTCAGCTCTGCGCTCTGCTATTGGCGCATGGAGCTGATCCCACTATGAAGAACCAGGAGGGACAGACGCCACTGGACTTGGCAACGGTCTGTTTACAGTATTTGTCCTCATTCCTTCATATTAGGAGTCTCACACGTGTTATGAGTCAGCACATGGCAATAACATTAGCTTCAACACGTTTGGCTGGTTATGGTTAACTATTCAGACAGTGAAGCACAATGAAGAAAGTTTGCAGAAATTTAGAAGGTGTAACAGGTAGCTTCCAAACTCCTTGCACTCTAATGAGGCTTCCTAATCATCTTCTTCTTCTTCTTCTTTTCCTTTCGGCTGTTCCCTTTCAGGGGTCGCCACAGCGAATCATGTAGGTACCATAGTTTGAGAGAACGACACGTCACTGCAGCTAACATACACAGGAAGTGAAGTGCAGCTTGTGATGTTGCTTACATTAGCCCACAATTCTGCTACAGATTAGAAGAAACAAAAAATATGCTGGTAGCTCTGTGTACTTGTTCACCATGAAAAATAAGCCATGTTTTTTAATACAGTACATACTGTGCAGTCAGGTAACTGCTTCTGCGAAGTGCAATAAAGAACACTGACTGTAAAAAAATAAATAAATAAGACAATTTGATTCTAAATTTAAAGTGTTAGATGGTTAGTTAAGGGATGCAGGGACCGGCTCCCACCATTCATTTAGGGGATGTTAAGTAGCATTTTAGCTAAATGCTAAAAAAGTAGTGTAGCATTTAGCATTATCCCATAATTGTAATTTGCAGCCATAGTTAAGTAAAAGTTACATAGTCTAGTTTCAAAAAGAAGCTTCTCTTGTGTCCTAGTTTAGCAGTCCAATAACCTGAAATTTGAGTTGTTTTTCTTTGCTGTAATTGGCTCAGAGTCAGAGAGCATGGTGGCTTGCAGGGATAAAGTTGGAAAAAAGGAAAAGACCAAAGACTATTTGTAACCTATTAAAGTGCTGTTGTCTCAATAAATTCCCAGTAAATGTTGCAGGTGACTTTAACTGAGTCATCCACTAAAGAAGAGAAATACTTGTCATTTCAGCCCCCAACGTTATGTGTGCAAAAGTATTATATGAAAAAATACATGAGTCATACATAGATATGTCTGAATACATCTCGTCATTCTGTCTCTCTCTGTGTTGCAGGCTGACGACATCAGAGCATTGTTGATTGACGCCATGCCGCCAGATGCCCTGCCAAGCTGTTTAAAACCCCAGGCCACTGTGGTGAGTGCCCACACACATACATGCATGTATAGACAGAGGGTGTTCGGCTGAAACTAATCCTGTGGTGGCCATATTATGTGTTTGCTGTAAGGAAACTAGAAAAGGCTCAATTCAGTTTAAAAGCTGAAGCACATTGCAGACGTTTGAGAGTTGAAGTATCATTGAAGTGTAAGCATTGAAATGAGTTGAGATGTCAGTTCAAGTGTTAGAGCATAAAACAGCTGAAATATATATAGTATAAAAATAATTGTAATGGATGAAAGCATTCGAAATTTCAGTTTAAAGTTGAAGCCATGTAGACTGAAAGCGGTTAAGTCATGAGTTAAAGTGCAAGAGATGAAAGCAGTCATGTGACGAGTTACAAATAAAAGTTGACATGTCAATTGAACTGTAAATAATGAAAACAGTTGAAGTGGTTGAGATAGTTTAAGTGTGTGCACTGTAAAAAGTTGCAGAGAGTATAGTCAGTTAACGGTTTAGCAATAAAATTGACTTATTGGCCCTTTAAATCAAATCTTCTCTCTTCAATTATCAGGTGAGTGCGAATGTGGTGAGTTCAAGTGTGGTGAGTACAGGTGCGGCAGGGGGCGTGGTCATCTCTCCCTCTCCATCCCCATCCTGCCTGTCTGCAGCCAGCAGCATAGACAACCTAACCACACCCCTCAGTGACATCACTGTTGGCGGGGCCACTGGACCAGCAGATGGAGCATCTGGGTCTGACAGGAAGGAAGGAGAATGTATGTACAAACACACAAGTTGTATCCTAAATCAGGGGCTGGTTCTTTTGAAAATGAAATAAATTCCTGCATAGGTGTCATAGAGTTGTTTATGTAAACATGTGTAATAGCTGGGACTCTTCTGATAACCCTGCTGACATCACTGTCTCTGCAGCTCTGCTCGACATGACCATGAACCAGTTCTTGAAGAGTGTAGGGCTGGAACACCTCCGAGACATCTTCCAGAGGGAACAGGTACAGACACACACATTTTTTTCTCTGTCTGGGAGAAGACAAAAGTGAGAGGCAACAGCAAAAGATGTGATGAACTGGAGAGGCAAGGGGGGTAGAGAGAGGGGGAAAGTTGGAAAGATAGACAAGGAAAGAGCTTCAAATTGCAAGTGAAATATAGATATTTTCTAATGAAAATGTCCAACTTTGTAATCATCTTTTTCGGCTTTTCGTTTATTTCTCTCAGGGTTACATACTAATCCAGTCTGGTTTTAAATTAATTTATTGACTTAGTTTTCAGTCCGTTTACATTCCTCATGTTAGTTTTTTGCCATTCTGGCTGCATGGCTCTAGGGATGGCAGTGTCGTTCTGTTGGTCCACCACTTTGGTCCAGACTGAAATATCTCAACAACAGATGGACTGCCATAAAAAAAATGGACATCCATCTTCCACTTAGGATGAAATTTAATAACTAGGGTGATTTCTTAACTTTTTATCTAGCGCCATCAAAATTAAAATTTGTCCAACACTTTTATAACACTGTAATTTGTGTTTATCGCTAATTAGCAAATGTTAACATGCTAACACACTAAACTAAGAAGGTGATGATGGTAAACATCCCACCTGCTTAGCATCAGCATGTTAGCATTATCATTGTGAGCATGTTAGCATTTAGCTCAAAGCACTACTGTACCTAAGGACAGCCTCACAGAGCCGCTAGAATGGCTGTAGACTCTTAGTCTTGTTCTTTTGTAAATGTTAATGTACAAAAAGAAAGGGAGACATGTACAGAAAGAGGTGGTGATGTAGACAGAGCAACAGAGACAGAAGAGGGATACAGATGAACAGAGTGAGAGAACAAGGAAGAAAAATAAAGAAACTGAAAGAGAGAGAGGCTTGAGGAGAAAGATGGAGAAAATAGAAAGACAGACAAAAAAGGAGACTGATGGGGTGACAGAAAGAGGAGAAAACAGATGTGGAGAGAGACAGAAAGAGAAAGTGAAACTGAAAGGTGACAGCGTTCAAAAGGCTAAGCACAGAAGGCAGAGTGGGAACAACACAGAGGATATGTGTGTTTGTGTTTTTCTCAGTCCCCCTAAAAGGAAACAAGTCATTAACATTCAGATGAAGAGTGAGATGGAGGTGAGAGTCAGCTGGATGTTAATGGAGAAGTACATTTTTATTTCAGAAGAACACAAACAAGGACTCAGAATTATAACAAACAAATAGACATTGGTTCAACTGATTGGAGTTGGACTCAGTCCATTTAATATATTTGCTTATTATAAAAAAATTACTTTTACACATTAATTGGAAATCACAATATTGTGTTACAAGTAAAACCAAAGAACACAACCTATTTTAGCTGTAATGATTAGTCTAAACTTTCTGTTCCGTCTTTAAAGCCTCACTGCTCACTTGTTGTAGAAGAGAATTAGTTAAAAAAAAAAAAACTTTGTTAACATAAAGTTTGATGGAACAGTTTATGCTCTGATGCTGCTTTTTCATTGCTGTGATGAAATTTTAAGATGGCAGCTTGAAGCGACAACCAGTGGTGAGAACAAGGCTGATGTGTGATTTTTATTAGTTATAGATGATTACATCAAATTGGGTGTGACATAAACTGTTTTGCTCTGTTATATAGCTCATACAGGCTTCTACAGAAATAAAAGGCTGAAGTGTTCATCTCTTTTCTGCGATTTCTGAAATGAATTAGGTGTTTTTGTATTAACTTTTGGTTCCAGACAAGTTTCCAGTTTGTGTTTTGCTTATTTCTGCCTGATGCCTGTCTATTAAGGCTGTGATGATTTACACCTGTAGCGGTGATTACAGCAACGCAGAGGAAAGTCGGTAAAGGTTACCATTTGAAAAGCGTAGTTATCTCTGCCTCCAGCATGAATCTCATCTCTGCTCACCCTAAACAAACTCGCAAACTTCACCATCAGCAATTTGCATATCAATGACTTGATTGCTGCCATTCATTCATTGACCTTTTCTTCTTGCCGCTTCTGTCTTTCTCTCATTAATATTTGTCAGACTTATTGTCTCAGCAACATGTCTTAGATCACTGAACTCAGTGTTGATTGTTGGCAATTTTGATGATCAGTTGTAGCATAACCCACTCACCATTGAACTGTAATGTTTTTTTTGTTTGTGGAGAGTTCTACAGTTAAATACAGTACTACACCATTTGATCTAGTTGCCAGATGTACAATTACAAGTATGGCTGAAATAGTTACTGCACATTATGATTATGAAATGTTATTTTGGCAGCAGACAACCATGAGCAAGACTGACATGTCTTCTTTGTCGTTTCTGGGCAGATTTCGCTGGATGTGCTGGCAGACATGGGTCATGAGGAGCTGAAAGAGATCGGAATCAACGCTTACGGTCACAGGCACAAACTCATCAAGGGCATCGAGAGGCTGCTGGGAGGCCAGCAAGGTCAGGAAACACACACATAAGAGGGTACACAACTGTTCCTGGGGGGAATCAAACAAACTATAAAACTAGTCAACATAATGTCAACATGTTTGTGTTTAGAACCATTTAGTGAGCTATAATCATCTTTTACAAGCTGAAGTGGAAGTAAAGTGAGACCTTATATCAGACCATGTTAAAACATCATGATTGTGTTGAAGTAAATCTGTCACAATCAAGCAAGATATCCTGATAACGTAAAGTTGTGCTATCTAGTAAACAAGCCACAGACCAGGTGAGAAACACTCTAAATGCTTATTTTACATCTATACATCAAACTCTTGGGTTATGTATGTGAATATACCTGTAATTTATGATAAAAGAAAAAAGCTGATTAGGCCTTAAACCTAAAGTGTTAACATGCTTACTTAACAAAGTCCTCGAGCAGACACACAGAGGTGGTTTTCCTATGATCAGAAAGTGGAATACGCAACCTGTAGGTCAGATACCATCATCGTCATTTATTCTTTGATTGATTTATCCTGTCCTGATTCACTTTCAAAATGTGTGTTTGTAGGCGCAAACCCATACCTGACATTCCACTGCTCCAGCCAGGGCACCGTGCTGATCGACCTGGCACCGGACGACAAGGAGTTCCAGTCTGTGGAGGAGGAAGTATGCAAACACACTTTTACACACACATCTAACTTCATTTACACATAAAAACAGAGAAACACAGACACTATATACATTTCGTTTGATAGTGGTTATTTTTTACCTCATTACCTGCATGACTTCATAGCAGTTTGGTCAATAATTTAATGATTTCTCTAGGTGGGTTTTTAATTTTAAATGTGTTAATGTCCATCAATTTCAGCCATTTGGCAAAGTAAACACCATACAGTGTCACCACAGTACAGCAACACACTGTACAAGAGACTCCATATCAGTCTATCTGCTCTACTGACTATATTTCTCTTGTAAATTAAAGCAGTAATTCAAAGAGACAGCAGATATCATTCTGAATGGGTTTAAAATTAATGAGGGCCGTCAGATGTTCACAGAACTTTAACAGGTAACTTAAACTGTAATTTTTACTTGAGAACTTGAAAAATGACTGACATGATGTCTCTCTAGACTGTTTCTAATACAAGAAAAACATAGGTTAAGTGCCTCTGCACACCAATATTTTATAGTCATTAATTTCAGTCATTAGGGTGATTAAAATAATTGTGATAGAAGGTAATCACATCACAGCAAACTTCTTTCAAATGGCTCCATCATTTTGTAAATCCAGTTGCTGCAGCACTATTTTACTTATATGTTCTTTTTGTGAGCTCAGTTCTGTCTTTTTCACGGCTGATGCCACACTTTTGCAGCTGCACTGATCTAAATTTCCCACAGGCATTGTTTAGGTATCTACTCTGATTGAATTAGTTGCTGCTCTACTTCATCACTGGCTATATGGCTCTCTACACTCAGTTGCCAGTTTATTAGGTACCTAATAAACTGCCAACTGAGTCTTTGTCTTTGTCAGTAATACCTGAAACACCAGATATCAGTCTTTACAGAATTAAAAAAACAATGTCAGAGTTACAAGAAAATACAACAGGTAATCTTAGTTAAATCGAGGAAATCACTTGCTTTTCTGAATATGAAAACACTCCTGGGCTTCCGAGGTAAAAAACGACTCATCACCAGGTCTCATAGTGGTAATGCTGTCCAGAGAGCTGTATGAATCACACCTTATGTTGTTCACATTTACATGATATATGGAAACTGCATTTTTTATCCCACACGTCTCATTTTAACCTTCAAAAGCTTTTGCATATGTGTAATTCATTGCAATTTTGATTGTCTTCTGTCCATTTGCTTTCTCCTCAGCTACAGAGCACCATCAGAGAACACCGCGATGGAGGCAATGCAGGTGGAGTCTTCAGCCGGTACAACATCATCAAGGTGTGTACTCAACACACACACAGAGAGAGACTAGTTTTCTCTTTATAAATCACAAATAAGGACTTTGAACTTCATTAACTTACTAAGAGTTAGCCAATTTTAAATTTGGTGTCTTGTTTGTCTTTTGCAAATACATTTTAATTCTTAATTCAAAGCACAAGTTACGCATACTTTTCTCTCTTTATCTCCCTCTGTTCTTCCTTTCCCTCCTCTGCAGATTCAGAAAGTGGTGAATAAGAAGCTACGGGAGAGATATGCACACAGACAAAAGGAAATTGCAGACGAGAATCACAACCATCACAACGAGCGAATGCTCTTTCACGGTAAATAAACACGCAATATACTGTAGTTCAGCAGGGTGGGTTTCCTCATATATATTATCAAGTTTTCAACAGTTCTTATTGCTTTGCTGTCACTTCATTTTTGTTATTTTTTTTTTTTCCACCATTTCAAATTTTGCATATTTTCAAAAGCTGTTGAACTGCTGTGGAATATGATGAAGCAACCAAAGGCCAGTATAGATAGCTGAAGTCATGATGTCACGTCCAGACTAGCCTCTGTTTCACCTGCTTCCGTAACAATCGCTCATTGAACATTTCTTTCATTTGTCTTTCTGAAAAAATGAAGCGTGTTCCTGGTGTTTACTTTCCATATTCTAAGACAAATCATCATCTACTACATAACTTGCTATCAATAGTTGAAACCTCCATGATTTTAAGTTAAACGATTTCTTAGTGAGCACAGAAGAAAATTATAGCTCCCATGAAAATGTAGCAGCGTGGGTACCTTTGTTATTGTAGCCCTCTTCTAAAACATTTTTCTAATTTTTAGCAGTAATCTCTGCTGCCTGAAAATATTTACAGTGTTCGCTCCTTTCTGTCCTGCTGTTACTACAAACATGTATGAGCTAACTTCAGCCCCTCGACTTGCATCTCTCTGTGGAGCTGTAACGTTTCATCCGCAATGGTCTAGGGCTTATGGCAAATGATGTTTTTTGACGGCCGCCCAAAACAGAACTATTTATTAAACAACAATATTAGATTTTCTTCTGGAACAGAACCCAGAAGTTCCAGTTTTACTTCGGCTCTCTATAGTCACTAGCTGCGGTTACATGCACACTTTTTTTTCATTGTGATAGAATAGAAATCATTCCGATTGAAGATTTCATGTCAACTGTTTACATGGGATGCGATCTAATACGGTCTGGTGTTTACATGCGTTGATGCATTTAATCGGAACAGCTGTGTGACGTGCAAAAGTGATGAATACATCATGCACTCGTCTTCCGCAACGGCTACCTTTCAGCACCAAGCCATTCAGCAATGTCTCTTTGGCAATAGGTTGTTATTATTTTCCTACTGTCTGGGCATCCATTAATGTTCAGTTCTTTAAGGTTTGTATCAAAAAACCTCTGGAGTGGAGAAACGTACGTCCACACGCATTTACATCAAGACGGAGGGCATGTGCAGAAAGAACGCAGCCAGGAATCATCGTTTACATGGTAGAATTTATTTATTTTTAATCTATTCATGAAAAGGTTTAAACTACCCCTCTGCAACCGATTGAAATTTCAGTTGGGCCTGTTTATTCTGTTTGGGCTTTTAAACCGATTACAATTTGACTCCACGTAAACGAGGCTACTGTAACACCAGGTCAAATGCAGCTTGGTCTTCTGCATCAAGGTTCAACCATTCGTGTGCTCGGAGTTGAACTCCGCTTTGTAATGCAATGTTTTCATTCTTGCAGCCTGACCGTAAGCTTGAAAGAATCTCATTAATCTTCCAACCACAAGGCTCAGTCAGGACTGCAGTCGTGTTCTGTTTATTTAAACAGTGTAGAGTAGAAAATCCCAGGAAGTGGTCTGGCTTCTGTGATGCCTGCAATGGTGCGTCTGGCACCAACAATCATATTATGTTCAAAGAGTTTTAGATCACGGATTGCCCAGGATAACACTTAGTCAAACAGTGTCTGGATCTCTCTACCTTGTCTGCATTCTTTATACTTTCTGTGCTTTATTTGTTTGTGATTCACTGTCTGGAGAAGAGAGCTGTTTATAAAAAAGGCGAGGTGTACTAATTGCAGCGGATGGTGAATATAGACTTAACATCAGAGATACTATGTTTTCTTGACAACTCTTTAAATTATTATGGTTAGCTTCTTGCATTAGGGGACTCCTCCAGTGAAGGCTCCAGAAAAGCTTCATGTTTTCAAGCTAAAACAACTGAATGTGTGTTGGTTGGTTTTCCAGGTTCCCATAAAGGATACATGTCCAAACAGGAAGTGTTCCTGTCTCCACAGTGGAGGTCTACAGGCAGAGTCTATTGCATGTTTTTGTGGTGCGATGAACTTAATATGAATGTGTCCTTTCTCACTTTTAAAAATTTCTCCTGCCAGGTTCTCCCTTCATCAATGCCATCATCCATAAGGGCTTTGACGAGCGACATGCCTATATCGGCGGCATGTTTGGTGCCGGGATCTATTTTGCGGAGAACTCCTCAAAAAGCAACCAGTACGTGTATGGGATTGGTGGAGGCACAGGATGTCCCACCCACAAAGACCGCTCCTGCTACGTGTGCCACAGGTGAGACCTCTTATTAGCTTAGGTCAAATGTATTTTCTTTGCCATGGTGGCATGTTCGATAAACTTGCTTCTTTCTGTGCGGAAGGAAAGAACAACTAGTCAGTACCTGTGTCCCAATTCCAAACTAAGTAGTAATTCCAACCAGGTTTTAACACTAGAACCGCCAGGAGTCGCTGTATACCTAAAACTGCCATCGGATATAATTTACCTGCTATTAGAATGCATTGATTTTGTGATTATTTCTGCTACGCGTTGCTCAAACACACTTTGCACAGACATTCAGCACTTTGGGTGTGCACTTCCCACAAACAGCATCCCAGCACTTCAGGCATTTACAGAATGTTTTACTGTGTTCGCATTCCGCCTTCACAGGTCATTTTCTCCTGCGCTCCTCTGCACCTGTGAAGGGCACGTCGGTGGCTCTTCTGATGCCATCCACTCCGTGCTGTTGTAGTTATATTCTAAACACAGTCTGAATTTAAATGCAGCATATAATTTAGAAAAAACAATTTCAGGCTGGCGTGCATCCAAACAATTCGTATCAATTCCAAAATTCAAAGTAGATTTTTACCCAACGAAAAAATCTATAATGACCACTTTTGCTAAACAATAGTCCTACACTGCGGTCGAAAACTCCTACTCTCCGCAGGTCAACAAACACAATGAGGGAGCCGCACACCACCTGAAGGGACCGCAAAACACACCTGTATCAGAGAGAAAGACTACTTCAGACCATTTCATAAATGTCTATATGCCACATTGGATAATTTTAGTACAATAGATTTGCCTCATTTTCCCGAAGGCTCTGGATCGCTTCATTCAATGCATAGAGCAAGTCTAATGCCTGTTTTGCATTCATAACTCTCTTTCTCTTATCCAAACTGAAGGTTAGCCTGTGACTTGACACAGCTCTGTCACGCGTGGTAGTAGACAAAAGGCGGCAATACAAGCAAAATTAATAGGGCAAAAATGACTGCGTTCTCTATCGGGGTAAATTTTACTCGCTGGCGGTGCTAGTGTCAAAGGAATTGGCAGTGGTATTCCAAAGCTACAGTATCATTGACATCTATCGGCGCTTGTATCCATTCCCTGTTAGTGGTAAATGGACTGTACTTGTATAGCGCCTTTCTAGTCTTCCGACTACTCAAAGCGCTTTACATTCACCCCATTCACACACTGATGGCAGATGCTAACTGCTCATCAGTCCAAAGACTGACACACAAAGGCACAGCCCTCTGGAGCAATTTGGGGTTCAGTGTCTTGCCCAAGGACACTTCGACATGTGAGCTGGGGGAAGCCAGGATCGAACCGTGTCAGTGTGTTTGCATTTCAGGCAGATGCTGTTCTGCAGAGTGACCCTGGGTAAGTCTTTTCTTCAGTTCAGTGCGATGAAAATGGCCCACGCCCCCCCCGGACACCACTCTGTTATAGGACGGCCCAGTGTCAACGGACTGGCGTATGCAGAGTACGTCATCTACAGAGGGGAGCAGGTCGGTAGACACACACAAACACACACACTTTTTTATGACCACAATCTGTCTGTTCATGTGTGCAAAACACCTTTGTTACGTAATTGTATGACATAAGTAGAGTTGCACCAATGTTCATTATCGATTAATTTCTGAATTTTTTTATTTATGAATGTATCATTTTGTCTGTAAAAATGCCTATCACAATTTCATACAAGGTTATGGAGAGCCATTTCCTTCAGAACCTCACCCAAACTGTACACCACCTTTCCAGTAAGCAGACACCACCTACCTGGTCATACTACACCGCCACCCAGTGGACATCGCGTGACCCAGTCAACAGCGCAGTCAATGAAGAGGAAGTTAATCTTCAGGCCTTTCTGGCAGAAAGGATTAATATTACTGCTGTATTAATGTGTATGTTGCATTTTACTGCTGTAGATGTTTAAGCTAATTTTAACTACTTCATATACTGTTGGGTAGTTTAATCTACAGCAATGCATCATATTCTATTAGATCATCATATGTTTGTATCGTCGCTGTCCTGTGAGAACCACGTATCTCTTAAAAAGTCAACTTTTCATGAGCTCAGAAAAACAGACCTGTTTTCAGCTTTGTGATGATGCATTTTCCAGCTAATCCAACGGGGATTTAAATAGTTTATTTTGCTTAAGAAGTACAAGAATTTGAGAGTATTGATGATTAACTAGGCCGATACGAGTAAGATAAAAATACAATCCTAACGATACACATCCCTACAGCTGGTTATGGCTTCACCCTGACTTTGGGAGGATGATCAAATCCCTTCACAATAAGCCCCTGTTTAACCAAATTTATTTTGTGATTAGTATTTATGGTACACAGTGTGATCACTCACAAAAATGTGAAGGATTACTTCAGGACATCCCGCTTACTTCATCAGTGAGCATATTTGTTTCACTTTTTTTCTTGCTAATGTCCACCGGGGACACACAGGTGGCGGAAGCGCCACGCTAGGTCATTTCTCCTACAAGCAGTAGCCTGGCACACCTGAAGCGCATTTCTCTGTGCCGGTCAACAAGCGATTCTGCTCCTCTGCTCTTTTCTAATCACAATGAATGATCTTTATAATTACCTCATGAATTTATAACTTAGTTATAACTTTGTTCTTCTGCCTTGTGTGATGCTCGTCTCTCGCTCTCTGTTTAGAGACAACTGACAAATATATGTAATAAGTATGTAATTTAAAAACCATAATCACAAAAAACTATTTCTAATAAATATGGATGGGCAGATCTTGATATTTTATGGGGGTGGGGGGATAAAAAGGGTTGGCTGAGCGCGATCCGGCCACAGAGCTCCGTGCTGCAGTGCGCTCTGTCTGAACATGGGCGGTGAAAGGAAGCAGGCAGCGCTTCGTGAGGCTTTGCGGCGCATCACGGTACATCCCCGTCTTGTGCCTCCCTGCTGTAATGTGACTACAACCTGTGTAGTTGATATGAAAATAGACTAAAATTATGGGAAAATACATGCAGTTTTTAGTCAAATCACTTCAACCCTGCTTTTTTGTCCTTTGCCAATCACATGCCTGATTACTGATATTACTCTAATAAACCTTGCATTAGTCACGCAATTCATTCAACTCGAAATGGCAATGAGGTCTTAAAATGTGTGGAAGGGTTCTTAAAAGGTATTAAATTTAACTTCAGGATGCCTGCATATACCCTGTAAACCTAACCAAACTGCGACTGAAAGCTGCACTGTTGACTGGGTGGTGGCGCAGGATGACTGGATAGTTGGTGTCTGATAACTGGATTGGTGGTGTGCAGCTTGGGTGGGGTTCTGAATGAAATGGTTCTCCAAACAAGGTGATATCTTCAAATAGCTGACCAGCAGTCTAAAATCCAAATATATTCAATTTACAAGGATATAAAACGGAGAAAAGCAGCAAATCCTCACATTTGAAATAAATCACTTAAACGATTAAATGATTATCATCATTGTTAATTTATTTTGTTCTATTAATATACGTACATATGAGTTCAGCACTAGAAATAAACCCAATATTTAGTTTTATTTTTATTGGATGTGTTCTTTGTCCACAGGCTTACCCAGAATACTTGATCACCTACCAGATTGTGAAGCCAGAGAGTCTGGCCACGCCCGCTGCCACCCCCGAGCAGAAGTCCTAAAACACAATCACAGCTGGATCCGAAGAAGGCCAGACTGCAATGGGCTAGAGCCACTCTCTAAGGACTAGAACTGAACTCTAGAAGGTGTTTCAAACCTCAGACCCAAAGTTTGCATCTCCAGAGCTGAACTTGAGGTGGGTGAGGTGAAGTGTCGACCTGGCAGTTGTCAGACGACCCTCAGGAAGAAGACGTAGATGTGTCTAACAGAAGAAGAGAAGGGGGATGAGGAGGCAGTGTCTTTTAGTTTTGGGGTACAATACATGCTCAGTACAAAGAAGCAGAGCGCAAAAATCCATTACATTCTTTAATTAATTGGGGCTACTTTTACAGGAGAAAAAGAAAACAGTTTGATCAACATTTCTGGAAGCCAATGAGCTAATTTAGAAATTTGCAGGTGTCTGACTGAAACAATTAAGAAAGCAATTAGAAGAGGACACAGTCCAAAGCAAAACAAACATCGCTGATATTGCACCTATGCACTGCTCATGTATTCTAAACCCAGTTTTGAATGTGTTGTTTTGATATCGTGTCCTCTTTAGGCTTTGTGCATCATCCACAGCAACAAAACTACACCCTGAGGCCACTTCCAGAAACAGCGATTGTCATGCTGAGAGAACAGAAATCCTGTGTATTTTATGTTACAGCTTGTCACAGTTTCACCACCGAGGCTCATGTAAACAAGACACAGCTCTGTGTTCTCTCACATCTTTTCTGCTGTAAACAAAGAGGAAATTATGAAACAAGTGTGAGCAGGGAGTAGTAAAACAGATTACAGCGGACAAATACCCAGAAGTCAATATGGGACCATCTTCTACATCTGGAATTTTGGACATTTTCCAATTCAATTTAATCCTGTGTTTTGGAGTCAGTATCTAGTGCCGATTATAGGAACTGCATCTTAAACAACTTCCACATTGGCTCTGACAGTCAAACATGGTGGTTGGTGCTTGTTTAAAACAGTCCAAACTCAAGTATTTTACCAGAACCAGGAGGACCACAAGAGACCAGACTGTGACACTGTTATATGTACATGTATAAAACATACATACATACACTGCACCCAACCTTGACTCACACGCTTCCTCTTCACTTGTATTACAGTTCACTACCTACACGACTACAAAAACAGTAGGACGAGTTTGAACTTCAATACCGAGAAATCTTGTCAGGTGATGTCACGAAACTGCACACCGCAAGCTCGGTTGACCTGCCCAGCCACTATGTGATCTTTTATGTCAAAAAGACAGAAAACAGATAAAAGAAAAATTCAAGCTTTCTCTGGACAGAGCGCTTGCTTTCTGCTATTGTAAAATTTGTTACGTCACTTTCTTTGGTGTGAGAAGTGACTGTTACCAACACAAGAAATGATTTAGGGACAAAGGTTGACTTTTCAGAGTTTTGATTGGGTAAAAAAAGGGGCGTTATTCTCTGTGAAGCCCCACGTCGTGATTAATCCTGATCTTGTCAAGTGCAGCTTAACATTCACACCTCTCTGCTGCTACACCTGTGTGTCTCTCTTGTACAGTAACATCTGGAGCATCTTTTTGTTTCGTGTTTTAATGTCTCTCAGAGGGACCTACATTTTCCCTGTATTGTTGTTTACATGAACCTGCTGCCTTCTTTCCTCTCTACCTGTAACTGTTGATGCCCCTTAGTGGTGCAACATAGGAATTGCTGGCTTACAGTATTGAGTTGAAGGCATTTATGTAGGGATTCATTTCTACAGTACTGTTTCTTTGTTTGAGGCATATTGCATTTTAGTTTTCTTCCTTGCATTTTTCCATCATTTTGGGGTCATCTTTATATTCCTGAGTTTACACTCCTCAAACATTATAAGCAAATGTGAAAAATGAGCCTAGTCACTGTATCTTAGTGAGCCATTCAGCGAGCTGGTCACAGGCTTCAAAAAGATATTTATATAACTACAAATCTGCAGATTTACTGAAGTTGAGGATGACGAAGAGGATGATGGAAATGTTGTACATAAAGATGAGCTATCACACATCTGTTTAACCATTTATGGTGACACACTAACTTCATAACCGCAAGATTAGCGAACTCCTCACACTTATGTACTGTAAGCTTCTTTTGTTTTTACTATACTAACCATGTTCTTCTGTTGTTAGTTTATTTCTGATTTTTATTTGTTATTAATGACACTGTACACCACACGGGACCACACACAAGTTTAGTTTCTTTCATGTCGATCATGTCAGGTCAAGTTGAGCAGTGCTGAAGGTCTTTGAAATTCCTTGAAAGTGTGTTGAATAAAAGGGGAAATGCCCTTAAAAGTTTTTGAGAATGAATAGATTGCCTTGAAATCACTTGGAAAGTCACTATGATAGGTTTACCCAAATCAGGCAGCAGCAAAAGAGATAGCTGGTTTAAATCTGTTACAAAAGATTTTTAGATATTAGTTAGGGACAGGCTGTTTAAATGTCAAAGCTGTTCTCATATTTTATTTTTTATTTTTTTTATCCTGACTTTATCATTACAGTGTCTGTCAGTAAAACACATTTTTCAGCTGATTTGCACTTTCAAAGTGAATATGATGTTGGTCTGAGCCTAGTGCAAACAAACATTAAATCCGTGTTAAGTGTGAACTGAACCTAAAATCTTCATTTGTTTTCAGAAAAAGTTAACTGGCAGCTCAAAATAGCAGCCCCTGAGACTACTTAACTAAACCCTTTTTGTCAGACAATTTTCAAGCCATGAAGTTTTCACATCAGCATTTTTTCTCCTCAGTTTTGCAGCCCACACATTTGATAGCAATACTTCATCCCAATAACAATGAATGATAAGTTATTTGAGTAGCAGCACATTTCAGCAAATTACAAAGTGATTCATTGCAAGGAAAATGAATTAAAACTGAAAAATCAAGTAGATAGAACAACGACTGATGACTAAAGTAAAATGAGAAAAACTAATAAGCTTGAAATTAAATTGTAATAGGAAAACGTTTTCAAAGGGAAACAAAAACAGTTGCAGCACTGTGACACATTTAAAGTATATGGCCTTATGTATTTTTTAGTTTTTAAGACATGACTAAAATTATGACGATGATGAATTTAGCTGCCTGGAAGACATTTCTCTTACACACATACTGTCTGTCAAATTATTGTTTTTCCTCACAAAGTCCATTATTTAAGATCTGGCATTTCACAGAATGCCCCTATCTCAATTTATAAAGCTCTGATTAGATTTTTAAATAGGTGAATGACTAACAAAGCAAGTGTAAAGTCTGTTTTTTTGAGACCAGCCAGGATGATAGGTTTTTCTGTTGTTTTCTTTTTGACACCTTCATGGTTGTACCTGATCAGCGTCAGCACTAGGACAATGGTTTCAGATGAAGTGGCAGCACCACTGTTGGCGCTCTCTTGGCATACAGAGCAAGTGGGGTTTATGGTGTTGACCTTATTAAGGTCAGCACACCATATAAGTTATTAGCAGAGAGCCGTAGGCTTTGTTTTAAATCAGACTGTAAATAAACTAACTCCAGATGGGCCTTTTAATGGGTCTTTTATGGATGATTTTGAGTTTATTTTTCTTGCTTTTTTTTCCTTTGAAAGACTTTTGAAAGACTTTTTTTATGTGATAACTATTTGAATTGTGTTTTAGCTGCTCTGTCTCTACTTATGTCTCAAGGGCCAGTCAGCCATCTTGTTGTAAATAGTTTGGAGGGCTGTGTGTGTGTTCAATCAATCCATGCCTCACCTTCTGACCTGCCTTCTACTGAAAGCCACCACTTCAATTAACACATTTCCTCATCAGTGATGTTTGACTTCCTGTTGTACAGATGGTTGTACAGAGCTGCTGACCAGCTAACATGTGGAACAGAGAAACTCCTCATTCTTGTACAGAAGAAAATCCTTAATAAAAGAACTTAAAGTGTCTTTTTGTGTTACAGTCTTAGTTCAGTTTATTTGTGGTTACTAAACAGGATGTGCTTTAATTCATCTTGCCTCCATTCAATTTTTCAATTTCAATTTTTGCTAATTTACCTCCACTGAAGCAGGCAAGTCAATTTTGTCAATCCACAAAGCAATTTACAGGTATAGCTATTCTTCTGCACCATAAACTACAGCCTCCAAAATGACCGCAAAGTTGAATCAACACCACTCAGATAGTTTTAACAAATGCTGAACATTATAACCTTCATGAAGGATTTATTGCAGGGCTGTTGCATTGGTTTTAGCTAGGTGTAATAAACTGACAAATTAAGTTCACATGCTACAGTATAACTACAGGAACAGCTATAAGCCTCTCTAGGTATTAGTGCAGAATGTAATCCAAACATGGTGAGATCTGGCAGAGGTTTCATCTCACTAAGGACATTTATTTTCTTGTCGGAGATTAGGGAGGCACTTAACTGTCTTAAAACTCCAATTCATCCTGTTTCCTGTTCACTTGCTTTTCTGTGTTTGCTAGGAGATGAATGGCCATGAGGGTAAAATCGTTTGCCACCTCAGCCAATCCAAGAACAGAAAGAAACACAGCAATTCATCAACCGAAACACTCATCTGGATGGTAAATCAAGTTGGGGAGAAAAAGCTAAATCATCAATACCCCCCGAGATAAAGAGAGCCAATATAATCCATCTAACCACTGGAGGTTGTGGCATATTGAAATCACAGGGGCCTGACTGGAGCCAGCGGTTTCTTTTAGAAGGGCCAGTACTTTTCACCCAAATAAGCACTCATTTTAGCAGTGACGTGGTTAAAGAAAACTACCTTGAGCACTGGGCAGGATATCTGATTGGCTGATAAGCAAAAATACACCATTCCACTGCGGTGGCTGTCATGTATGTGGCCAGTGGTTCTGATGGGTCACTTTTACAGATTTCACAAAAAGGCCTGGGAGAATCCTGACATCACGACAATGATCGTAACAACAGAACCTCCATCTCAACGCCACCCCACTCCTCATCCACTGGATACACAGCTTCCTCAGTGAAAGACCACAGACTGTAAGGTTCGGCACAGCAACATCTCCAACCATTACCAACCGACACTGGAGCCCCACAAGGCTGTGTCCTCAGCCCCTGTACACTAATGACTACAGTGGCCCATCTCCCACCACCACATACTTTAAGTACTCTGACGACACTGCCATACTTGCACTCCTTAATGACAATAACTGTGATGACTTTAATCTCCCATTTCAGTTCAGTGGTGTAACAACAACTATCTACAGCTGAATGTTAATAAGACAAAGGAACTGGTCATCTGCACCCCCAACACACACTGCACTTTCCTGAACCCCATTTCCATCAATGGTGAGACAGTCGAGCTGGTTGACAGACTCACACACCACTGACATCCACAGACGCTGCCAGCAAAGCCTCTCCGCCATCCACAAACTCAAAGCACTCTCTGTTGCCATCGCCGCCACCCGCCCCCACAGCTTTATAAAGGCATAATTCAATCCATAATACTCTGCTGCTCCCCCTGTTTTCTCACCACAGTGTCTGTCTCCAACAAGAACAAGTTGTCCCATATTACACACATTGCTTCCAAAATCGTTGTTCTCACAACCCCCTACCTCTCATCTCTCAATAATAGAGCCATCACTCGCATGGCAGTCTCCATATCACATGACCCTGGACACCCCCCCAACCCAGTTTTCACTCTACTCCCATCTGTGTGCAGATACAGGACACTCAGATGGAAAAAGGCACGTTTTAGTAGAAGTTTTGTCCCCTCTTCCATAGCTGTGCGAAATTCCATAGCTCGCTAATCACAAGAACACACTATGTTTTTCTGTACAAATATATGTTTATTTGTGTCATGTTGTATGTTTGTTCTGGAGGCTCACATAATGCACACTCTGTGGAAACATTTAAATTTACAATAAAATCCATCTATCGCCATGACCATTTCGTTTTCATTAAAAAATTGGATCAAATCAAGACAGTCCAAATTTTAAAATCCAATTTGTCAATTTGAAAATGAAATGTTAATTTCATATTATCCTATTATGGCAGTGTAATGCTTTGGAGTACACTGAAAATGATTTGCCAGTGGAGTTTTCATTTAAATTCTTATTTTGTCATACATAATGCACACGCAGGTGGAAAATAAAATTTTTATTTTATAAATTTGATTAAATTATTTCATCTTATTATTGGCAACCTGGACTTTAGCTTTAACCTAACTTTAAATTGGTAAACCACAGCATCTCATTTACATTCACACATCTTTCTCTTATCCATCTTCAGACCATACAAAAATATGCACACTACTACCAATATTATACCGTGATGCAGACAACAGATATTGAGTAAAGACATCAAGATAGATACCAAAAACATTAAAAAAAATGCATTTATCTTATACCTCCAGATCTCCTCGTATCTATGTGCTTGGCATCCAAAAAATAGCTTATGGTCTACAGGTTACATATTTACTCATTACACACTATGCAGCTCATCTTAACATCTAAACAAGGAGAACAAACTCTCACAAGCAGCTACCAAACCTTCTGCACAGGCTACAATCCAGTCCAATCCTGCACAAATCACACTGACTGAACAACCAATAAATGCACAAGTGAAGAAATGATTCAAAGTTCCTTAATAGTCTATGTAGACAACAGCAGTAACATTAACAGCTATAGGGTCCAGGAAAACAAGGCACAAAACAATATACAGTGGTGTGAAAAAGTGTTTGCCCCCTTCCTGATTTCTTTTTTTTTTTTTTTGCATGTTTGTCACACTTAAATGTTTCAGATCATCAAACAAATTTAAATATTAGTCAAAGATAACACAAGATGTAGTTTTTAAATGAAGGTTGTTATTGTTAAGGGAAAACAAAATCCAAACCTACATGGCCCTGTGTGAAAAAGTGATTGCCCCACCTGTTAAAACATAACTGTGATTTATCACACCTGAGTTCAATTTCTCTAGCCACACCCAGGCCTGATTACTGCCACACCTGTTCTTAATCAAGAAATCACTTAAATAGGACCCGCCTGACAAAGTGAAGTAGACCAAAAGATCTTCAAAAGCTAGACATCATGTCGAGATCCAAAGAAATTCAGGAACAAATGAGAAAGAAAGTAATTGAGATCAGTCTGGAAAAGGTTATAAAGCCATTTCTAAAGCTTTGGGACTCCAGCGAACCACAGTGAGAGCCATTATCCACAAATGTCGAAAACATGGAACAGTGGTGAACCTTCCCAGGAATGACCGGCCGACCAAAATTACCACAAGAGCGCATCGACGACTCATCCAAGGGGTCACAAAAAACCCCACAACAACATCCAAAGAACTGCAGGCCTCACTTGCCTCAGTTAAGGTCAGTGTTCATGACTCGACCATAAGAAAGAGACTGGGCAAAAATGGCCTGCATGGCAGAGTTACAAGACGAAAACCACTGCTGAGCAAAAAGAACTTTAAGGCTCGTCTCATTTTTGCCAGAAAACATCTTGATGAAGACTTTTGGGAAAATACTCTGTGAACTGACAAGACAAAAGTTGATCTTCTTGGAAGGTGTGTGTCCCATTACATATTGCGTAGAAGTAACACCGCATTTCAGAAAAGGAACATCATACCAACAGTAAAATATGGTGGTGGTAGTGTGATGGTCTGGGGCTGTTTTGCTGCTTCAGGACCTGGAAGACTTGATGTGACAAATGGAACCATGAATTCTGCTGTCTACCAAAAACTCCTGAAGGAGAATGTCCGGCCATCTGTTCGTGACCTCAAGCTGAAGCGAACTTGGGTTCTGCAGCAGGACAATGATCCAAAACACACCAGCAAGTCCACCTCTGAATGGCTGAAGAAGAACAAAATGAAGACTTTGGATTGGCCTAGTCAAAGTCCTGACCTGAGCAAAAAGAGACAGACAGGGTGTATTTGATTCAGGTTATTTGACGCTGAAGTCAATTCTGGTGGTTAATATTCATTTTACATGAGTTCCTGCTGCACTTGCTGCTGCAATGGAAATTATGGTATATAAGAAACAGTTGTTGACACAAACTCCTCATCTCCGCTCCCTCCATCACTGCTAGCTAGTAACGCTTGCTGATATCAATAGCAACAGTGGAAAGCTTGCTAACTTTCTTGGTTGTGTCATGTACATGATGTTAACAAATTAATTGTCTTCAGTTATTCGGAGTGAGGCCAAAGTGCGCCTGGCTTCACAATTCACCTAAAACGTTTCTTATACACCGTACTACTTACAGTTGGGCACAGTCATGGCAGCGACCATAGGCTTTGTGACTGTTTGATATCCTTGATATTCTTTAATAAATGGATATCAACTTCACCTGGCTTCACTTGCGCAATACCAGCTGCTACCATCCAGAGGGTGCTGTTTCACTTCTTTGTGGAAAGCAAGCAAGCAAGGAAGGAAGATTATAAACTATAGCACATTAAATTCGGGGGGGAAACATTAGACTGTAGGAGAAACAAGTCACCTTTCAGAAAAATATAGGCCCTACTGTGTACGAACAAACAACTAGACCAGTTAAAAACACAACAAAGCAAATATAATGCACAGGAGGAAAAAAATGTTGTAGTTAGTGGTGGAGCTTATCTAATGCAATTTAAGGCATTCCAGCAGTTTGGACTATAAAAACAAAACTTTTGATTTAAACCTCGGAACAACCATTGTCCATGCTGGATGACCTTAGAGGACTTATGGATTCTTACTGGACAAGCAAGTCAGAGAGGTGCCATAGGACCAAGACCAAGTAGAAGAATTAAAATGCAAACCAATGCAGAGATTTGAGAACAGGTGTGTTGTAATCAAATTTGTTCTGTCTTGTAATTTGTCCTAGCTTGCCTTGGTTCCTGTTTTTCAGTTGGGCCACAAAGGCATCCAGGTGTGCTATCCCAGGGGCAATGAGCCCCCTTTGGAATAAGTATCATGAATCTCTGCAGTTGTAGTGGTTAAACTGGGAATCACACCCTTACCTGTTGCTGGGTTAGTGCTTTGCTCATGTTTTGTGGCTGTCGTCATCTGAAATAGGCTGACAATTAAATGTTCTCACCACTAGATGGCGGTGCAAGCTAACATTCCTTTCTCTGAAAGGAGGAGTAAAAAATGCAAAGGAGTTCCTGGTATTTTAAATAACAAAGAATACACATGCTGTCATGGATTTCCCATTTTATCACATTTAAAAAGAATTGTTTGAGAAGATTAAATATTTCTATATTTTTCTATTTATTTTCTATTTATATATTTTCATATATGTAAAAATATTTTTCACCTACTTGTATGCCCATAAGAGTTCTTTGTTAATTTCTATCTTGATGAAAATTGTCCTTGAAACTGTGTGTAACACTGGGAGCAACTTAAAACCGGAGTCAAATTCCTTGGATGTGTACACATACTTGGCCAATAAAGCTAATTTTGATTTAATTTAAGGCACAATTAGAGAGGTGCCTGCATATGGCTATAGAGATAAGAGCAGTAGTACTTGTGTAGTTTGGTTTTCTTGCAAGTGCAAAATTCTATGTGTTACTGTTATTGTGTCGTGCCCCTTTTTTGTCTTTGACCTCGGGCCTCCTTGGATTATTTTGGACAACTTTACTTTTGAAGCCAAGTATAATTAATTCATTGGAAAGTTGTATGACTTATAAGAGGAGGCGCTTGAGTAAAAATCCTCCTCTGCTTGCTTTGACACTATTATGTGGGAAAATCTGTGATTGGATGAGTCACTGGATGATGACGTTCTTTTTTCTTGAACCCGCATTCGCTAAACCTGCATCATCTATTGTACTTCTACGTCTGTGTGTATTAATTCCTACATTACCAAGAATGTAGAAATCAACACACATATATTATTCACTGTTTTAATTCTTTATATCAAATTGTGTGTATTGACACTGTGTGTATCTATTCAGTTTCACACACCATCATACAAAGAAAGCACATACAACTTAATTAAGAATATTGTTTATTCAACAGTGGATCTTCAGTAATAAATAAATGCACAGATCATTTATTCCACAATAAAATTGAGGGAAAGTTGTGTTTTTATATATATAAATGTCCAAGTGGAGGATTGATATTGCCAAGATGGGTAAACAGCATTGACCAGACAGAGAGGACAGTCAGATGGACTACCACAGAGAGGCAGACAGGCTGACAGACAGACATACAGACAGACAGACAGACAGACAGACAGACAGGTACCACAGATGTGTACCAAGTATTGCGTTTTTCACTGATTGGCTCTCTTTCTCTCTCTCTCTCTCTCTCTCTCTCTCTCTCTCTCTCTCTCTCTCTCTCCCTACGTGGACAAAATGTCTTTATGCAAAGTCTAATCAGTCTACCATCATCATGTACAAATCAATCATAAATTATAAATACAGTATTGCATCACTTCAAAGTGCTACAGAGATAGGTGCCAACGATCTTCAAAAACAGAAAAAGGTTTGTATTCTTTGAAACCCGGTGTGTGTGTGTGTGTGTGTGTTTTGTGCGTACATCAGGACCTGGGTATAAAAGTAACCATGGTTGGACTTTGTGCCTTTGGATGTCTAGCACGGAGTGTAGAGCTTAGCCTGGTCATAAGCAGAAGCAATACAAACATTGTCTCAAATTGTGATATTATGAAACGTCCTAAAAAGTCATTGCTGCTGTTGTTTTCCTTGAATGGATTGTAAGTACAGTATTGCATGACTTCAAGGTGCTACGGAGAGAGCTGTGGACAACCTTCAAAAACAGAAAGGTTATGGTTGTGTTGTACGCATGTGTGTGCACATCAGGACTCAGATATACACTGAATTAACTGATTCATAAGGACAACTTCCTCTTATTGGATTATGGCCTCACAGCCAAAAGTGTTCTTCTCTTTTTCTCCATCCCTCCTTTTTTTCAGCATGGATTTAAAAAGTGAAACCTGGATTCCCCCTCACAAGGAACAACACTGAGGGTCCCTGATGTTCGGTAAGCAGAGTGTAAAACACCCATGTTTGGTAGGTGGATCTGTGAAAACATGGGAGGATATATGCGAGAAAATATTGCCCCTAAAATGTCTCCAATTGCTCAAACTCAAGATGTTGAAGCACACTTCATTTAATTTTATTATAAGTTTTGTCAGCCTGAATAATTGCCATTTCAAAGGTGGAATTTACTGTGAGTCTGACGCCTAATATGGACTTACACCTACTGAAATACAGTATATTATGTGTGTGTCCATCTGTGAGTATGCGTGAGCAGAGATGAAGAGAGAAGCTTTTGCTCTTTTGACATTGTGGAATAAGAGTCTGTGCAGCACTGCTGGAATGCTGAGATTTTTTTTTTTTTTTTTTAAGTCTGACTAACTTTCAGCAATCTGCTCTCTAGCAGCTAAGAAAAAAGTTTCGTTCCACTGGCAAATCCAGGAACGCCTAAATCCATGGGGCACCTTTATGAACAAGGCACAAACATATAAAGGACCATTCGCTGGTGGTGCACATTTTAGCCCATTAACTAAAGAAATGATCATTTTCCAAACCCTAAGCCTATAAGAGCGAATGTTTTCAGTTCATTTGAGTACATTATGAAAATAAACTTGCAGAAAATTAGTGAAACAGATGTCTTAAAAGATATAATGGGTTAAAACTTACAAAACCACCAGCATGCTTTTTTAAGTGGCTGTCTTCCAGAGCCACTGTGCTCCAAAAAGGTTTTTGTGATGTAGCAGAACAAGTTTTCTACAGTGTGTATCAGGGGCCTGCAGTGGGGTTTCCTGGTCCATTTACGAGGGCCCTGGCCTTTATTTGGCATCTTATTTTATTTATTTAGCCTCTTCAGTGAGGAGATGAGGAGCAGAGGAGAGGGGGCGGACGGGGTGAAGATGAGAGGAGGAGGAAGAGGAGGGAAGGAATATAAAAGGATGAAAAGGAGATGAGAGGAGAGGAAGGTGGAGGGGTGGGGGTGGGGAGAAGGACAGAGAGAGGAAGAGGACGTATGAAAGACAGGAAGCTCCGGTCGGATCGCCGGCAGAGCACCTGTCACTGAAGAGGATCCTGCTTTCTATCACCGTCTCCTCCCCTCTTTTTTCCATCCATCTCTTTTGTCTGGCAACAGGAGGGACACCCAAAGGGGAAAGAGCGGGTGCTTAAAATTCCTCCTTCCTTCCTGTGTCCATCTCCTCTCCTAAAGACCTGTTGTCTCCATAGCAACAGACCCTGTCTTCATACTGAGCTTATTCAGTTGGCAGTCATGAATGTGTGTGTGTGTGTGTGTGTGTGTGTGAGAGAGGCAGAGAGAGAGAGAGAGAGTGTTCACTGCTGCTCATGCCTCTGTGTCAGTGTTTGTGTGTCAGTGTGCCTCTGTGCATGTTGTTGTTGTTTTGTTTTTGTCAAGGAAGAGGGTGTATCTTCAGTAAACGTCAGTCCAACACTCGCTTACTGAAACAAGCTGTGAAAGCCAGTTCATTTTTGGTCAATTTGGATAAATCTCATGTTAAAATGGAAGGAGCGTTGGCTGGTTTCTGAACTTTAAAATGTCTTTTTTCAGTCAGTTCAGAGTTTTGACTCAGGCACCGTGACGCTTCTCACCTCCCCACCCTGGAAGCATATTCATACTGCAGCGGTCAGTAAGACTGACAGCTCTTCCAGCCAATGGCAGCCTAGTCTGTGATCTGTTAGTTTGTCGGGGGAAGGCTGTGATTGGCTATCAATCAGCAGCCGGGGGAGGTCGTGATCTGGCTGTGGTGCAGGTAGGCGGGGTTCACCACAGAAACCGGGAAGCTGAAAATGAACGGAGAGGTGGGCGTGGCCGTCGTCGAGGTGGTGGTCGTCGAGGACTTGGGTCCAAGCAGCGGGCTCGCTGTGGCAGCTGCTTCGGCGGCGCACGAGGTGGCGAGGAGCTGCGACTCGAACTGCAGCAGCTGCCCCATGAAGCTGAAGTTGGGGGAGATGATGCTGCGACGCCGGCGCACAAACTCGAAGGCTTCATCCAGACGCACCTGCTTCCTCTTCATCAGGTAGGCCAGGCAGATGGTGGCAGAGCGGGAGATGCCTGCTTGACAATGGACCAGCACTCGCCCACTGGAGTCCCGTACTGAATCTGAGGAGAGAGGGGGTCAGGGGTCAGAGGTCAGAGGTTTCTATGCACAGTAAATATAATTCAGTTTTTATAGGCTACTACAAAAATCTCCAGACTGAAATATCACTACTGGATGGATTGCCATGGATTTGGCGCCACGAGCAGGTCAAAGCTTTCACTAATCCAGTGAAATATCTCAACCTCTACTGAACGGATTGGCACCAAATTTTGTACAGACATTCACGGTTCCCAGACAATGTACCCTAATGACTTTGGTGCCCCTCTGAGTTTTTCCTCTAGCGCCACCATGAGGTTCACATTTGTGGTTTTGAATGAAATGTCTCAACAACTGTTGGATGGATTGCCATGAAATTTGGTACAGACATCCGTGCCCTCCTCAGGATGACTTCTAAGAACTTTGGTGATCCCATAACATATCCTGTAGCGCCATCTTCAGGTCACATTTTTAATTTGCCCACTACTTTTGTTTATGACCAAACGCCTGCAAAACGAATTATATTCCCATCAGCCTTAGCTGTACTTAGCAAATGTTACCATGCTAACACCCTAAACTAAGATGGAGAACATTGTAAACATTATACCTGCTAAACATCAGCATGTTAGCATTGTCAGTGTGAGCATGTTAGCATGTTGAATTTAGCTAAAATCAGCGCAAGGTTAGCCTTGCAGAGCCACTAGCGTGGCTGTAGACTCTTAGTTTTGTTTTTATTTTGTTACTTCATGGATGATGAAAGTGAACTGAACTGAATGTTTTCCTGTTTATTTTATCTCTAAGCAAAGGGCTCCAAGCATGTTTGTAGCAGTTCATTTGAGGATGAGCTTTTCATCCGTCTGTTTAGCTGATTTCTTTAAAGGTGAGAAAGGACCCATTTGAACTTGGTGGCACCAAATGTAATTTCTTTTACAGCCACCAAGTATTTTAAACACAACAGATGTACAGTGACTCTTTTTCTCAAGCTCTTCTCATTTCCCCTCCCTGTGCAGTCAAACCAGTAGCAAACCTCAAAGTGAGAAAGCAGCAAATCACATTTAACTGAAACACGCAAGTGCAAAAATTTGAGTCATCAGCCTCTTTCACACTTCCTCCCCTGTCCTATTTATGTCTCTGCCTCTTTCGGTATGTTTAGACGCATATTATTACTTTGTTACTGTGCATAACCAGATTTAGGTAATAGTTTGATTAAAGCGTTTACAGTAACTCAATTTCCCCAACAACCTAATTTTGAATGATTAGTTGGACGCTCATGTTAATGTCTGAGGGCATGTGTGGCGGCCTACAGGAAATTGGAAGCACAGAATATGAAGAAGATAATGGAGGGACTTCATTTATTGTTTTTTCATGTTGATTAATTTAATTTAATGTTCCACCACTGCTGGCCAGGCTGCTGTTTGAATATAAAATTACTGCTTTGAATCCAGTTCACTCCATGACCTTTCTGGACCACCTCCCACATTCTTTGTGTCTCGCTCTACTTTTCAGATGTCTTCATTTTGTCTCTCTCAAAATCTCTTTCACACACACAAAGATTTCAGGTAACTCCACCACAGCGTCTGTTCACCCGGTAACAGTGGATGAGTCAGACTCTGGTCCCACAGCAGCTAACTATGACGCATACCAGCACCCACACACACACACACACACACACACACACACACACACACACACACACACACACACACACATCAGAGTACAAGCTCACTAACTATATATATATATAGTCACAACATGGAAACAACACACACACAGACTACACACAGCATGGATATGCAAAGCAAAAGCAAAATCGCACACTTGCCTATATTATATATATATTATATTGGAATATTTTCTCATTCCAAATGCTTTCTTCTGTCTTTGAGTGAATTACATCGTTTTGTTCTGCACTGGATTAATGTGATTAGATTTTGGTATGCATTTTCTTTCTTTTTCTCCTTCTACAAAGTCTGCTGAAATGTGTGTGATAAAGGGCTACTATAATAATAATTATAATTAGTGACGGATTCCAACGAATAAATGTCTGATCTGTTGTCATCTGCCTGCGCTTTACATTTTGGGTTTGGGATTGAAGGAGAGGGCTTGTTTTGTTAGCATGAGCAGCAATGAGCTGCCATTGCTGAAACTGCATCAACAGAAAATATCCCAGTAATGAGAACTTAGCACACAAAACAAATGTGAAAAGATTTTCCATGGATTAGATTTAGCTAAACATAAGTCTAAACCTGCAACGATGAGCAAATCAAAAGAAAATGTATCTATTTTGATAAGTGATTTATCGTTATCAAATATCATCATCAAATATTTGATGGTTTCAGCTTCCTAAATGTTAGAATCTGCTGCTTCTCCTTGTCTTACATTACAGGAAATGAAATATCTTTAGGTTTTAGACTGTTGATTAGACAAAACAAGACATGTGATATCATCACCTTGGGCTCTAGAAAAGTGGGATGGGCATTTTTCTGCTGTTTTATAGACAAACGATTAATCGAGAAAACAATCGGTAGATTAATTGATAATGAAAACATTCGTTAGCTGCAGCCCTACATATGTCTATTCATTAATATTAAAAAGGTCTTTGACATGTACCAGCAGACACTGCAACAGCTTGCATAAAAACATTCCAAAATGAATGAAGATTAAATCTTTTAATATGTGACCGAAAAACAAACCACTTAAAGCACAAAACAATCTGCTGCCTGACGGAAGCTCATTTCATTTGGGGTTATCCACCATGGGAATGCACAGATAAACACACACACACACATACACACACACAGACACACACACTTACTCACTGACCTATGAACTCAATAGCCTCCAGGAACCAGCAGCTGATGTCTTCTTTATGGTTGTCCTCCACAGGAATACATTTGTACTGGTACGCCCCCTCGAAGTGGTTGGGACAGTCAGAGGACACGTTCAGCAAGGCGGAGATTCCTATGGCGTCCAAGACCTCTTTCTTGGACGCGTGGAGGGCGCTGCCAAGGTAGAGGAACGGGAGGATTTCAACTGGACCGCCCTGGACAAAAGACAGATGTGAGGTTGATGATTAATTAATTATTTCTTTATAAATCAGCAGTTTGTTCAGAATTCATTCATTCATTCAGTCAGTTCATTGAGTCATCAATACATGCAGAAACATCTCCTGACCCAACCTAACTTAGAGCCATGTCGGACATAATTTACTTGAAAAACAGCTTACATGATAAGACAAAGAATTCACTGTCTCAGTGTGTGCAGCAGAAGCCAGAGACCAGATGTCTTCAGTATAAGTGTGACCTCGCTTAAATATTTTGTTTAATCACATTAGCCACACTCGTCAGACAGGGGTAGCTTATTATCTGTGTGATTAATGCAGGGTCATTCGATGGGCCATTTAGTTTGTTTCAAGCCAAGTTATTTTCCCCATATGGAATCTCGCTGTAGGAGCTGCATATCTGATGAGCTGACTAATGTTTACATGCTCAAACCACCAGTGGAAACAGCGTGTTGTTGATTCATCTGTAAGTACAACAGATTTATCCTGGTGATTTAGCATTCTCTCATGCTTCATTGAGCACACCTTGTACCTTTTCTTTGATCACACTTTATCAGTGGAAAAAACTGTTCTGAGAAAAATATGTTATAAACATATGTTTGCAGCTGCTACAGTGTAAGCAAAAGTACAATGTGCTACCGCATACTGTACAGTACACACTGTAAGTTATTTGCTTAACGTAGCATGGACTGAGTACAGATGTGAATATGCGTTTGTCCTTTCTGCTTTATGTCTAGAACTATGTCCTGATGTTTACATGTACCAATCCAATTTTGGACCAGTTTTTGTTTATTTTGAAACATATCTCAAGGCATATTCTAATGTAAGAGTGGAAGTATTGTTTTCCCTTTCACTGGATCTGAGGGGTCAGCTGGTTGGCGGTCTATACCGGTAGTGAGACTTATTGACGAGGGCTCTGTCTGTTTATGTCACTGCCGCTGACGACCTCGGTACTGACACAGTGTCAGGAAATGATCAATACTGCTAAGAGATGTAATGTGAAGAGGAGGGGGGTGAGAGGAAAATAGCGAGTGAGATACCGATATTCTTACCCAGTCCATCATTTCTATGCTGCAACAGGAAGCTAGAGTATTCCTGGAATAAAAACCCCACCTGACACTGTGGCTGAGACTATCAACCATTTTTCCTAGAGAACACACAGAGGCTGGATTGTCTGCATCTCTTTTCTCACACGTTCCAGGGAAATTACGCCCACACTGCATGTGACTGTGAACCTTGCATAAAATCTGCAGGCTCAAACAGCAGATCACCGACCAACAAAACCAGGCCACCCAGGTCACAGGAAGTGGCACAGAGGTGAATTGATGGTAAACTATGACCTCCAGTCCAGCCTAGCAAAAGACAAATAACTAATTTAAACAAAAAGTGGATTTTCAGAAAATGTTCCCATCAGTGTACACTGAAGAACTAGTTAGTTTGTAACTACACCTTCAGTGCTTTGGATACCTAGACTGGATGTGGAAATGCGCTTGAATGAACGTGGGAAAGAGAACAACAGTTGCGTAGCAAGGCAAATAACTTCCAGTGTTTGCACATGTCAGCTCTCTGCGTCAGTGTGCGAAACTGAAGTTGACTTTCACAGAATAAAAAGCTGACTGACGTGACATTAATAAATTCCAGTTTTGATAATGTAAGAACAGTTAATCATCTATTTATCAAACACAAAAAGTTGCATATTATTTTAAACTGTATACTTTTAGTCTGACTAAAAGTAGGCTAACTAAAGACATTGCTTTTTGGTCTGGTAACTTGTGATAGGCAATTGTGATTATTTATCACATTTGTGAATGAAAACACTCATTAGTTGCAGACTTAACAATTGGCTGCACACACTCAGTAGCAGCTTACACATGACCTACATCAGATTGACACTGGTGGTACTGTTGTGTTTTACCTGGTCATGGTGTGGCGTCCCACAAGACGAGCAGGCAGAGTCGATGCTGGACTGGCTGGTGAGGGACGGTAAGGATTTGGTCTTTAAACAATACTCTGGGTACTCTGTGAAAAACCTGTCGTAGCCGCCTGGAAAAGAGACATTGAGATTAAATATAATTAAACTGCTCTAGGAAAAGGACTATAGGATACCTTAAATTATCACATTAGAAACAATCTTATAGTAAATGATGAGAGATTCAATCACTACTGGGGAGCACCGACAGACTTTAAGATCCTCCAGGAACATAACAGAAATTTTATGTGGGGTTTATATGCATATAACACCACATAAGCATACTTAAGGACAAAAGAAACATGGCTACCCACATTACCATCCCAGCACAATATGCACCAGGATTTATTTATTTATTTAAATCGACCCCTGACCTACTCTGTCCTGTGTCTACTGCCGTGGATTTTAAAACAATTTCATCATCCCTTTAGTTGTTTTTTTATACATCTGCAGGCTGACCAACGCTCTCTGCACCTCAGGGATCAAATCAGATTAATTGGGAAAATGTCATCTTTATAAGCTACATACATACACTCCTGTGCTTCAAGGCGCCTGCGTCATTAGGATGCACGAAAAAAAATAACAATGCGCCACAACTTGCAGCTTGCAGCAGCTTTGGTTTTCTAATTTCCTGCAGTCTAAATATAGTCTTCTGGGTAAATCGAGTGTTGATTTTAGATTTTACAGCTTCCCATCTGTGATTTACCCGAAGCGGACTGTTTCTGAAAGGATCATGTGTGTTCTGTAAGTCCCTCTGGTTTGGCTTCTACGCATCAGCATTACCTCATTCACTCAGCTCACGGCCATTGGTCTGTGTGTGAATGTGTGTAGCTGTGAGTGACTGAGTGAGTGTGTGTATTGTACAAAAAAAAGAAGAAAATTTACACCAGTGCATAAAAATAGAGCAGGCACGGTGAGCAGGATATTTCAATCTCTGGTTTATAGGCGAATGAGCAGCTAGGCAATAAAATAATATTGATTATGTTGGTTGAAAAATAAAATGAGCAATGATAGGCTGGTGGCATATCCATTTAAACTAGGCTATTAATGACATTTGGAGCTTTTATTATTATTATTGTCTCTGATTCATTAACAGAAACATTATAATCTTCCAAGTAAGTCTACTTTTATCATGAATATTTTCAGTGTACATATTTTTTGACTAATATAAAGACTTATTCAAGAAGAAATGCCATTTGTATAGTAGAGATGAAAGAACTCACCTATTGTGACTAAAAATGTAAAAAATTGTATTATATATTGCAGGCTGTTACTGCCCCATTTAAAGGTTGAATTTAACAATGAAATAAACATAATTTGTACTACCATTATTATAACAGTACCATGGGAATCTATGGAATTTGTCATTTATATTTTATACCTCTTTATTGCCCTATATTAAAGTAAAGAATAAACAACCATTCATCAGTAACATTAGATGAAATGCTTCCATGGACCTGAAATGTAATGTTGAGTGAAGCCTATTTTATCATCATTACATGCTGCACGTATTTACCTTTGAGCAGGTATATGTGTGTGCCGGAGGAGTCCCTGCACAGTGCGTTGAGCACCAGAGTCAGAGTGCTGTCCTCTTTCACCGCGTCGGAGTCCGGCGTCCTCTCGTCGTACAGCACCGCGGCGGAGTACATCCCGGAGCGGAGGCGGTCCCGGACCTCCTCGTCCCCGGCCAGTATCTGGTCCAGGCTCAGCACGGAGCCCTTGGCCCTGCGGCGGACGATAGTGTTGCAGCGGGCGTTGACGGCGCCGCGGATGTGCCCCGCGCTGAAGGCGAGGAAGGAGCGGCAGTCCAGCAGCAGGCACTTGGCGCTGTCGTCCTTTAGGAGCCGCTTCAGCACCGGACAGTCCATCTCGCCCAGGTCCTCCATCGCACGTCGTTTCAGTCTGCGTGTTTATGCTTCACTGTCGCTTATCTTCGTCTCTCTGTCTCTCTCGCTCTCTCTCTGAGCCCCCACCGCCCTCCAGACCTGGAGAAGGCGCACGGATCCTGCGGTGGATTCCCTTAGCGCATCATCCCGTGCATTGTAACCGCACTACTCTTTACGCTCAGTCCGGTCACTTCTTTCTTTCTCCCTCGCAGAGTGTTCCTCCTCAGGGTTGTTTCTCTTTTTTCCCTTGTTTTTTTTATTTTATGAATGGGTGCTTCGCGTCACGGCGGAGGTGACGTCAACCGATAGCAGCCTATCACAAAACGTTCAGTTTCCCGTCCCCTTTTCTCCTCTGCCGTTCATTCATAAAAAACGACAGACATCAATGAAATGAGAGCCGACGAGGATGGACGTTAGACTCCACCTTGCCATGCCTTAACCAGCTCAACAGCACATTTGAATGCTAGTTTCTAATGATGAAATAAATGGATTTCAAATGAGCAGTATTAAACCACAGCCCATGTTATAGCCTATCCTATTAGCTTCTGACCTTTGTTTTATTTATTTGTGGAGGAACATGTTATCCCATAGTAGAGGTGCTCCATTTACTTTTTGATTCATATTTTATATTTAAATCTGCATTAATAAATATTTTTCATGATAAAAGTGAATCAAATGACTAATCCGAAACAATTGATTGTACAATAGTTACTAATATCACAGATAATTAAAACACAACTCTGCAGCAAGGCTATGTGGAGCAAATTAGCCTCTTTTAGCTTGTTTTTTGTTTGTTTGTTTGGTAGTTTTGATTTGTTTTAAGCCACAGAAAAACTGTATATTCAGTCTCACCGCTCCCATTAAACCCTCCACCATTTCCAGCTAAATAAACTGACATAAAACCCACTGTATGCTACCTGCCCAGCTTCATAGGCAGACAGAAATTTAGCAAAACTAGCTTGTGAAGAAAGGCAAGCAAGCAAAACAGCTAAAGTACCAAATATTTTTCTCAGTGTTGTTGGAGATAAAAACAGAGCTAAAATAACAGTGAATATTGGACTTATATTTGTCATTTGGCCATAAATACACCTGCAAATAAATGCTAATGTTGCTTTGTTTCCACTGGATGTGTAAGTAGGCAGCTGTTTGCTAACATTTTAGCCATAGCAACTGTATAAGATGGCATTAGCAATGTATCTGTCAGCTTGTTTTGATGTTTTTTTTTTTTTTGTCAAAGTGGCCAAAAATCAACTAATGCAGCTTTAAGGTCATATCACTTCAATTTGATACATTTAACATGTCATTTAAATTAAATGCCAAAAATGAAATTATTTTAACATTAACTTTTAATAGGGACATTTCATATTTTCTTCAAATAGTATGATTTTAAATCAAAATTAAATCAAAATTACTTAAACTGTGTTTGATTTCATTTTCATTTACGGTTCAGTACTACTTCACCTAAAGATAATTTCAGCCTGGTTGTGGTGTAATGTGCTGAGAGATGTGCTGGACTGCAGGTGGGTGTGCTTAAGTATGTGCACACACAAACGTTTGTGTGCGCGCTTGTATACATCTAAGTGTGCATCTGTGTGTGTGGGTGTATAATCCTACAAGCGGAAATGCAATTTGCATCTTCTATCACACAGCCTTAGCGAGCGTGCTTAGGTATTTGCATGTTGATCTCATTTCCATGGTTACGAGAGAAAAGAGAGCAGCACAGCAGCAGATGAGAGGAGGAAAACGCAGACACCCTGACACAAACAGGCTGGCTGCAAAATAGGCAGACACTCCAGCTGAAAGAGACAGACAATCAGACTACATAAAAAAACTGATCATTAATACTGCATCATTCTCATATAAATTTTAATGAATAGGTTTATGTGAGAAAATGTGTGTGTGTGTGATTGAGCTAGCTTATGGGTAAGCAATACATGGGCATATGGATGTGGATGGATATTTGTTAAGCTTTGGTTCACAGGCCTTTATGCTCAACTCTGAAATGTTGTATATCTGATTTGTTTTTAATGAATATTCCAAGATGTAACTCATGTAATACAAGTATGATCTGAGAGCAATATTGAAATGACACTTGTAAGCAGACGATCGGTATCAGAAGAGGCTTGTTTCCAACCAGCTTCAACTCATGGGAAATTCTTAGTGTTAATGTCTTGGTTTTCTATCTGACGTGGTAAAAGAAAAAGAGACTGTCTGGGCTCAACAGTAAGCAAAAGCTGACCTCAAAAGAGGAAATGTGGCAGCCAGTTTATGGTTACAAGAGAAGTATACAAATGTGTAGGCATTTTGTATGAAAACTGAAGCAGTCACTTTTTGTAAAATTTGAACATTTTTAATTTTTTGTACAATTAAATATGAAAATCAAACCTGCAAATCTAATGCATTATCTGTCTTCAGTTTGAAAGGGGCACCCAGCAATTTAGTATTTCACTTCCATATAGTTGGGGGACTTGCAAGAGACAGGTTTAAAAAATGAATGGTCATATGCTGATGCAGCAAAGGCCGGGGTATCCCGATTTTTAGTCCCTAGTATGGGTCAAACTCTAAAGATACCGGATCCTACATTTCCCAGAACGCCATAGCGTCTTTCATTAGACCTTCCCTTCCTGGTGACTGCAAAGGCCACAGTATGATTCACATCATTCTCATCAAACCATTCAGTGGCTCCTCGTGCCCTGTGTGGAAGCATCTGCATTTGTTGTTTGTCCACTCATTTATTCAGGTTTTTCCTTTAATTTGTCATTTGTCTGTAGATTCACACGCCTCTGGATCAGATTTTGTACAATATATCCACGTTGTCCAAATCATAGGTGAAAAAAAGTGACTCCATTGCAGAAAAATCTGAATTGGGACATTATGAGCTGTTATGTTAGTGTATATATATATATATATATGCATGTGAATGTGTGTATAGTGTTTGCTGTGTGTGAACATGAAGTGTGAATAGTTGACAGAAGCGCTGCAGCAAAAAATAAATCAAGAATGAAAGGACCTTGAACGTTAAGACAGCGAGGTGAGAGAAGGTGAGATGGAAGACGAGACAGCGACAGGCACAATGCAGATGAAGAGAAGGAAGAGATGAAGGATGACAAAGAGGGAGAGGGAGGAGGGATGGATGATTGACTAAGAAAAAAGAGGTGATTACTTGTGCTGGATTGCAGTGTCTCATATCAACACACACACACACACAAACACACACATACACACCACGCCGCATTACTACCAACCCTAAACAATGCCGCGCACAGGCGGGATGGTGCTGCTGCCGTAGCAACAAGGGAGACGGTGTGGGAGGGCGGAGACAGCAGGCAGGGGGCTGCGAGGGGATTGGCTGGAAATAGATTCTGCACTGATGTCATCCCTCCCTCCCTTTGCTCTCCCCTGTCCATCCATTCATCCCCACACATCCCTCGCCTGCATGCCGTCATCCGTCAATACAGTGGACGAGAGAGAGAGAGAGAAAGATAGTTATATTATATATATGAGCTTTGCACACGTCACTGTTGGTAAATATCTCTCATACTCGTCCTCCTTTTTTACTCCTTGTTCTCCTGTAGTCCCTCGTTCTGTCTGTTTTGTTGAACTCTTTCACCCTCATCATCATCTCTCTCTCTCTATAATGTTGTCAATTTTTATTTTTTATTTACAGGCACAGTGCATATTACAGTGATACAACATTTCTGTAAATGCGGTGGAGTTTTTCATCTGTAGTCCCCAGACAGATGTTACATATAGCCCCAGCAAAGACAGTTAAGCATGCAGAGCAGTAATACAAAGGGAATGTAAAGATAATAAGGACTATATAGGACATGACTATGCAAATTGTCAGGTACTAATTAAAAACATGCAACACAGAAGCATAATGTACAATACATGCAAGCAAGCAACAGCAAGTAGTCAATAATAGTGCAGTGAACTGCTGCTGTTTTATAATGGAAATCCTGCACACACTGAGTACATATAAAGTTCACAAGGCCGGATAATTAAAACACCAACATACTGTAAAAAACAACACACACACACACACACACACACACACACACACACACACACACACAGACTTCTGTGAGTGTGTGTGTGTGTAATTCGTGTGTATACGCTCTAGATCTGTCCCACTCTCTAATCCCATAATTCAGTGGTTAAGCCTTGACTGAGGGCTGCTACATTTTCATGAATGAGTTTGTGTCATTTGTCATGTGTCTGTGTGAGTGTGTCGATAGAGTCAGAGAGAGAGGGATGAAGGAGAGAGAGACAGACAGACAGAGAGGCAGAATTACGTGTGTTAAAGACAAAAAGAAGAATGAGAGAAACATTATGAGAGAGAGAGGCTATAAGGACACAGGAGAGAAAAACACATAGAAAAGATAGAGAGCGAGAGAGGACGGGGGATAAAGGCAGGGCGAGTTGAGCAGTTAGCGGGGGTTATTTCCTCCCAGAGGCATGTTGATGCTCCTACATCGCAGGGATGAGTTCTCGTGGCTAACAAGCAGTTTAACCTTTCCACTGGAACAACCAAATCATAAGGATGATATTTTTCTATTTGTCTGGTGAAATAAAAACAGTAATAAATCACATTTTGTCAGAGCTATTTTGCTTGTTGGTCAAATGCATCAGAAGGACAGATTTTTAGAACATGCTATTATATGATTATCGGTTTTTACTCTTTAGGAAAGAGCTGGTTCACCGAAATCACAAAGAAGCATGCCGACCCCTCAATACAATGGTGGTGAGTGGAATTTTGTTCGTGCTGGTGCACACAGTTCCCCAAATGTCAGTGGTTCCCAACCTTTTTGGCTTGTGACCCTTTAAATGAACAATGTCTACTTGTGTTCCCTTGCCACTGGTTGCACATGTCCACTATATTCCTTTTGTTTTATCTGAATAATTTTTAGAGGCCCGAAGAGGTAAAATTACTCATTACGTAGAAAAAAGGCAAACATCAGAGTAGCCTGAAAAAATAAACAGAATTTTGAAAAGCAGAAATATATTTCTTTCTACTTTTGTATCCTGTTAATCATTGTGTGACCCTTTAGATTTATCTTGAGACCATTAGTGGGAGTCCTGCCCCTTTTTAGGAACCACTGCTATATATATATATATATGATGAGAGGAACCATCTTCAAAACTTTCTCCATATCAACAGTTAAAATAAATGTAGATATAGACCTGGATTGACGCTTTGGATAAATACACGTGGTGGTAATGCTTTTGGTAAATGTTAATGGCAAATTTAATTGTACTCTCAGTTAATGTCAATAGGCACAGTTTTTTTTATTTCTGTTTCTATTTTTAGTAGGTAGGTGTTTTTAATTTCTTATATTGTTTTGATTTCTGGTGTCTTCTGGCTGTTTTGATTTCAATTATATATTTATATCAATAGTAATTTGATTTCTGCTGCCTGTTTATGTTACTTTAATGTTTTGGTTTAGGTTGTCTGTCAATGATTGTAGGTGTAGCTTGGATTTTTGATGCCTTTAAGATGGAGTTTAAGGCTGAAATGCTGGAGTTTGTGGGTTGATGTTATGTTTAACCAGAGCTGTTTGTGGAGACTCTGTGGGTTAATGAGTAATAAAACAGGTCACCAGCTGCTTATCCCCATTTCAATGGATCAACTTACTGAACACCCACACATACACACAGATGCAAGGTCATTGCACTGAATCCCTTCTTGTCTGGACCTCACATGCTAACCTACTGAACCAGAGGCTGCAGACACTTTGTCTGCACACACACACACACACACACACACACACACACACACACACACACACACACATGCCTTATTGCCTCTTTACTCCCACTAGTTATTGTGAATGTGAATTGTGAGTTTCTCATTTGGTCGTTGTATTACTTCCTCCTCAGCCTTTAGTCCAATCAGGACACTATTTGACAAGCCTTCTGACATGAATGAGCTTCAGTTTGTGGGAAATATATGTTTATTTTTCAGTGTTAACCTTTATTTAACTAGGAAAGTCAATTAGGAAAAAAATTACAATGATGACCAAGAACAAGATGTTGTGACTTGTGAAAAAAAGAAGAAACAAAAAACAAAATGGGATAAACCATAATAAGACCATGGAAAACAGACAATAGTGTTAAAAGAATTTGTATTGAAGTTGAACCTTATAATAACAGACAGAGCCACGCTCGCTGTTTTCCCCTGTTACTAGTCTTTATGCTAAGCTAAGCTAACCTTCTCCTGCCTGAAGCTACTTATTTATATTGATTTTCAGCAAGAAAGCAAACGTTTTTTACAAAATGTTGAACTTATACAGTAAATGTTGTCCTCCGCAGTGCTGTTAGCGCTACATGCTAAGCTCCTAGCACTGTGAAAAACACACATCAACACTTCTTATGTCCACGGAAAACAATAAGCAAAAAGTAAGAACAAATAATAAAGGTGGGCATAAAAAACTAACAGTTGCCCAAATTGTGGCAAATAAACCAAAAGTAAAAGTAACATTAGAGTGTACTTTTTCCCCCCTTCTGTCTCTTATCCCTCTCTCTCTCACACAATCACAAAAAAACACTTATTCCTCATTCAAATCTCACTGTGTGTTTTGAATAGCCAAAGCAGCACCGGATGAAACAGTGAGATCATATTCAAACCTTTTTCTATTTTACTCAAACATCTAAAACCCAAGGGCGTGCGCGCAGCAAAACATTCCTGTTACGCCGTTCAACGTTCAAACTGTGTTTTCAAATTACGCAGCCCATACAAATATTATTTTAGTAAATGAGAATAGGAGAGAAGTTCATGATCATAGCTTGGAGAGTTTTTTTAAGTAGCCTACCTTCCTGTCATAAATACTGTCTCACAGCTTGGGCACGAGTCCCGACTGCTTGTTTTTATATTTGGCAGTCTGGGTAATGTCCACAGGCTGGTGCTGAGGGATTTACAGACAGCAGTGATGCCAAAGAGAGAAGTGAAGGTACAAGCAGTCATCATATTTGGATGATGTGATGACATGAAACAGTGTTTCAGTGTTTTTTTTAAGAGTTTTGCATCACTTACTGCTAATGTTCAAGTTGTTATGGCTGGCACAACTAAATTCATCCGTGTTGTCACGAAATATGTGAAGCTTGGTGACATAGCAACTACTCGCAGAGCTAGTTGGTAAACTGCTATAGCTAGCAAGCTAACCGCTAACACGCTAGCTAGCTGGGAACATGCAAGCACTAGTAAGTCACAATAGCTGTGAGTTTCTTTCTAATTTCTTTGTACAGAGTGTTTACTCCCCCTAAAGAGTCATTGAAGAGAGATAAAAGCTCTGTGAGCTAGCCAGCTTGTTAACTGCCAGTTATCAAGCTTGTTAGCTCAGTCGCTAACAGGTGTGACCTGCTGCCTTTTACTGTAAATGTGAGCATAAATAAAGTTTTAGTTGAAAGGAGTCCATGTGTCCAGTCCCTGGATTAGTTTACTGTCCAACACAAGCTAACGCTAAAACATATAGCCTTTGTTTTGTCGGTGCAAACAAAATAACATTAACTTTAATTTAATTAAGGAAAAAATAAATATAATAAATAAATAATAAATAAAATATAATGACATAATGAGTTGTTTATGTCAATATAATTCAGTTAAGGTGTGTAAGTTGAGGTGAATATGTGTGTAGATGTGGTGAAGGGGAAAGAAAACTAAAAGAAAGACTATGATGCTATTTGGTGACAAGTATTAACCCTTAATGACCTCTTATCAAATCCAAGTTTAATTTATTTTCCTTTTTAAAAAAAAGATTTTCACATTATTTGCATCAGTGGCTCAGCTCCTCTCATTGTGTTTGTGAATGAATCCCTATGAATGAAGACTGAGGACGATTATCTGCGGGTCAAAAGCAGACAAGACTAAAGCACAACTTGTGTGTGAGTGTGTTTGTCTGACATGCGGCAGTCAGAGCAGAACAGACATGGGGATTAAAGACAGGAAACAGACTGGCGTTAAAACCCTTTTCACATCTGTCCACAAACACACATGCTCTTACGTGCCTTTCTCCTGCAGTTTGTTAGTAAGCCAGTACATTTAATTTGTGAATCTGGATGCAAAAACTGCATATTTTGTTGTTGCTAACATGCACCCAGACAGTCAAACACATACACTTATACACACACACACACACACACACACAAGCTGGCAGCACTGCACTCTTTCCGCCATCTTATGTGGCAGAGGTGCATCCGACTTGACATGCATGTTGACGTCATCAATCTGTCATGTTTTTGTTTGAGAAAGTGTGACAGAGACAGAAACTGTGGTTACTAAGGCAACGAGCGGGGCAAATATGACTGGAGACGACAGGTACAGACACACAAATATACACACACACATACAGTACTCTCAAAGCGCACATGCATATAAACAGAAAGACAGACCATGTTGAACTCATGTTGACCTGTGCCTCATATGATGTGCTATTTTTCTGTTCATTTTCCCAGAAAACAACATGAAGGGCAGCTGGCCAGTGATGGAGGGTACAAGGGGAGGAGGGGGGAGGAGAGGAAAACAGGAGATGAATGGGGGAGGAACGAGAGGAAGCGGAGTGTCCTTGTTAATGTGACACGGTCACATTTAAGTGATTGAGTTTCCTCTGTGTGTGTGTGTTTGTGTATGAGTGCATAGCCATGAGTCAATTGAAGTTGTCAGATGCTTGTCAGCCAACATGACTAGAGTTACACAACTGAAACATCTCCCCCTACTCGCCCTCCTCTGTGCCTGCTGGAGGCTCAAAATGAAACTCAGGGCTCGAGGTCTTCTCACAAGCTCTCTCTTCCTTCCTGCTCTCATGCTGTACTCATCTGTAACAATATGCAGCACATAAGTCAAGGTGAAATGTAAGCTGTAGATTGTTTTCAAACCTTCACATGTGGAGCCTCATTGAGGAACCTGAACCAAACAACCATTTACATTCTTAATTTACCTAAATTTGCTCAGTGGGTTGAATGTCTGGTCTCTTTTCGTCAACATTACTTGTGTAATTTACAATTTTTACCATTTGACGTCTGTTTGCAGCTTATGTTACCCGTACATATTTGGTAAAATATTAATAAAACTGTGTCAAACCTATCTTGAATTTTTTAAAGATATTTAAGGAATTCCAGAAGAACTGGGGATCTGCACATATGCAACATTAGCATGCAAGCAGATCAGCTGGTAGTGAAGAAATTTCTTGTCATCCACCAGTTGAACCCAGTACAACGCTACTGGTTGGGAAACAGCACTAGAGCATTAACATTAAACCACTTGAGCCTGATTCCATTAAAATAAATTAATCCCCAGTAGAAACCAGTAGACCTGCAATGAAATGTCTCTCATGAATTTCAAATTACGGGAAGATATTGCCTGGAAGGCACACATTGAAAACAAACTCACAGTCATGTGTGAACATGCAAACCATAGCCTGCCAACAAAGCTAACTTGCCAGCTGCTTTCCACAGACACACAGTTCTTAAAACTAACATCATTACATCGTCTTGTTGAGGTACTTAAAACAAATCACAAGAATTAGAGACAAAAACAATACTGACTGAATTGCTTTAGTCAGAATAGTTTAAAGATAAAAACAAATGATTAAATATTAATACACCTTCTGTTTGTAAAGAGAGAGAGGGGGAAATGAAAAAGTTTCTGTTGTTTGAACAAGTTTTGCATCATAGCTTGCTCATCTGGGTACATCAGATACAGTTGTCATTTTTTCCAAGGAAAGCCTTTGGTTCCCTTATTCCGTAATTTGACTGCTGACTTCTGGGAAATGATGTGATTATTAAAGCAACATTTATCACCAACACCCCCTATCCAACTAGAGAATACTGTTTACTTTCATTTGAGCAATGAGTATCTCCACCTATGTGGGCTGCTCCCTAAGATGGGTGTGTTCCTACATTAAAAATTGTGCCAAGTGCAACTTTAAATCATACAAGGCAGGTGGGGAAATGGGCTTGAAGGATCAATAGTATTAATTGAGAATGTAACTGGATGACATCTTCATACTGTTCCAAGATGTTAATAATAAATCATTGCTCTTTCTTCATGTAAATATTGGGTCTGGGCCGGTCTTTTGCATTCTCCTGCAGACTTATTGCTTTATTGTAATGCATGCATCCCAACATCTCATTCTGTTTTTATGTGGTTGTATGTATAATTTTATATTATTACATGTTTAATGTAAAATAAATAAATATTGTATGCTGTTTCATAAAATGTGGCTATGGATGAATAACAACCTCTATTTACTCTATTTCTATGATCATGTGAGCTTATTGAGTTGAATCACCTAATCTCTTCACTCTGCTTTTTTTATCCTGAAGAAAGCAATATGTGCTCAAACGCTCATTCATAGAATTACATTTAAATGTGCAGCTCTCTCCTCTTCCTTGGATGTCTACCTGCAAACCAGCACCTCACTGGAAACGGTTTTCCTTTCACTTCACTTAATAAAAAAAATAACAAATAAAATCCTTGGAAGGATAAAAGAGTAGCTGTTCCCTCCATCAACGAGTAGTATCTGCACAACAGGCCTTTTTCACGGAAGACATTTTGACATGTAACTGTAGGAAAAGCACAGGAGCAAATAGTAAAATGAATGATGGTTTAATTCCATTAAGTTTAGTTTTAGGGTCCTGGTATTGTGCATGCTAGCTTATTGTCAAACTAAGTGCACACTTAACGAATAAATCATGACATACGTATGACATGACATACATATGTGTCTTAAACGTCCACTGAAACTTCCGCTCCACTGGAGAGACAGACGGAAGATGGAAACCCCAAATCTGTGTGGAGTGATAAGGAGACTGTAACGTGCCAAACAAACAAACAAAATGTCATATTTCTATTATGTTTTCTATATTTTTTCCCACCATTTGTGGTGTGAGTGGTGGTCTTTTAATTACGTCACCTAGTTCCGCCCTCTTCTTCGACAATGGTATAATGGTATCCAACTGGAGCATTAGCGCCACCTACTGCTTATGTCGATCAACTAAAGCCTATTATTCACATAACAGTAGTGGATGGAAACACGCATTCATTTGCATTTTCTTTTGCTGATTTTCTGAAAATTTGGTTAAAATTTGTGCTACATTTGGATGGAAACCTAGCTATTGTCATGGCTTGTTATTAGTAACACCTGTGCTTTTCCTACCACAGTATGACAAGTCAAAATCTCTGCTGTGAAAAAGGCCTGTGACCAGTAGCATAAGACTTGTAGGTTTTAGTGGTGATATTTCTGGTGTGGATGCTTTAAACGTTTTGAATTGATGTGAAAGAGCATACTGTACATGCCGTGTCAACTGTTCGTTACATCATAAAGGTCAAATTGCCCTCTGCTGTCACAGGTTACAGCAACATCACATTGTCTGAAAATCACATTCTCATTCTGTGTAATCTAATTGAACACTCTCCTCTTTCTGCCATAGTAACTTCCAACCAGACCACTAAATATCATTGTTTTTCAGATGTGAGGTTCAAGTCACATTTACTGGACCTCTCAGCTAATCGCATTGTGTTGTGGCTGATATGACATGATATTTTGCTCTTTTAAAGCACATTGCATTATCCACATTGACTTTGCCATGGATACCCATTGTCTCTTTATGCTGCAAGCAATACTGCCCATGCCCTTTACTTTAACATGCTGTCCAGAAATAGCCAACCCTTGGTAAAGAGCAACTTTTGAAAAAAATTAACGGGAGAGTTGGGCTGTTAGATACAGGAACTTACATAATTTTGAGGGCAGCCTCAAATCTGGGAACCAAAGATATTTTGAGTGATTTATTTTTTAAAGAGGACTGTATTATCAATATCCGATATGTCCCACTAACCAGCTCCCATTCTAGCTGCAGGGGAAATGCCTCTTCCTTCAAAACATTTCCCATGAATTATGCCTTAAGCCTGTCACGCATTCCCCTCAGCAATGTGCTTTAATGGAACTAAAACTTGTGGTTGCCAGGAAACACTGGATAATATTTTGGGCCACATTGGTTGTCTCATTTGTTGTCTCCTGCTGGGAATATTACCCATCTTCATTACACTTGAAGATCACCTTGTTTATCGCATTCAGAAAGACACTATTGAGGGCAGTCTTTTAATGCTTTATTTCAAGTTAAATACCTGAAACCAAAAAACACCCCTTGAGGAGGATAAAACAGTGGAAAGTTCACTGGAACTCAGGCCAACTCCTACTCATTCCACCAGTAGCAACCAAACACCAAGCCCATTCTTCAGTTTCTAAGAAAATTTGTTTGTAACTCCCCATGTTCTAACTGCTGTTAGCTTCTCCAATTGTGCAAAGACATACATCTCCTCCTACACTCCCACTGGGATAAGTTCTGAGGAAAAAAAAAAGGACACAGTGATGTAGCATTGAATTAAGACAGCACTCTTACAAGTGTGATGGCTGATTAGAATTGGGGAAAAGGGTTTTTTACGTCCTCAGTGGAGAACCGATTTAGCTATAACTGAACCCACATTTAGGACACTTACAACAATTAATCCCCATCTTGTACTTCATGGAATATTTCCATTTTACTCAAAGAACAGCAGGTTTCACGCTCCAAGTATGCATTCACATGACATGTTTTTATGCACAAGACTACAAGCAACAGCCTTAAAAAAGACCATCAAGGACGATCAACACCTCTCACAGTCTCAACATAAACTGAACATTATGTGTTTCAGGAAAACTGGCATGTACTGCAGGGTTATTGTGTTTTATTGTAAGGTGTTCCAGATATTTTTTCACCTCCTCTAATTATCTTTAAAGAAGTGGCCAGTTACATATTTTTCTGAATTGCATAATGCACCTTAGTATTGTAAATGTACTATTTCAAATATATTTCCTCTCCAAATGAGACTATTAATATAATTATGGCTTGGTGCTTTGCAAGTAATTGTTAGTGTTTTCAGGTAGTTACGGGTTTCCTCTTTCTTTGCAGCTTAGCTGTTCCAATGAATGAATCTAGTTAAGTGTGCCCACTTATACTGCTTAAGTTATCATTACAGCGTGCTTATACAGTATAACCCCATGTCTCTAAATAGAACTGCTCAGTCATCCCCACAATTCACCCATATACTCACTCATCCCTGCTAACTGTGCCTTTGACTGAATAATAAATACGCTCCTTTATGGGAGGTTGTTAGTTGTGTTCGTGACATGGGTTGAAAATTAAGCAAACTGCATGCTGTTGGCTGTCCCTGGCACAATGTCGTCTTTTCTGATGTAACTATAGTATTATGAATTTATCATAAACTATATGAATGAAGTTGAGTCAAGTATTTGTGGAATTAATATGAAGCACATTCTGCAAACTAGTTGAGGCAAACAACTTGTGTTGCCTGAGACACTCTACTTGCTGTGACATATTTCCAATCCATACCTTACAGGAAATAGTGTAATGTATACAAGTCTTCAATGCTCTGATCATTCATTTGCTCTGCCAGCACTGTAGGCAGGCTGACAGAGAGTCACAGTCTATTGAGTCATGTATTCCTATAGCCCTCAGTAGTAACGACTTCATGAGCTTCTTTAATGATACAATTTTAACTATTCATCACGTCCTGCCTTCAAGCGGTACCGATTTATCTTCAAACACAGGAAACTTAGAAACAGCTGTAAAACCTGATATATATTTAGACTGCTCCTATCAACCTTCTTCTTCTTCAACTAACTTCAACAATTTCTTCATCTAAGCCATCAACCTGTCTCTTCGACCCCATTCCAACTAAGCTGCTTAAAGAAGTTTTACCCTTAGCACTTCTTTACCGGATATGATCAATCTGTCTTTATTAACAGGCTATGTCCCACAGTCTTTTGCTGTAATTAAACCTCTACTTAAAAAGCCCACTCTTGATCCAGGGGTTTTAGCCAACCATAGACCTATATCTAACCTTCCCTTTCTCTCTAAGATCCTTGAGAAAGTAGTCGCAATTGTGTGACTTTCTAAATAACAATAGTTTATTTGAGGATTTTCAGTCAGGATTTAGAGTGCATCATAGCACAGACAGCCCGGGTGAAAATTACAAATTACCTTTTAATTGCATCAGATAATGGACTTGTCTCTGTACTTGTCTTGTTAGATCTTAGTGCTGCATTCGACACCATTGACCATCACACCCTATTAGAGAGACTGTAACATTTAATTGGCATTAAAGGAACCGCACTAAGATGGTTTGAATCCTATCTATCAGATCGATCTCAGTGTGTACATGTTAACGGTGAACGCTCTGTGCACGCCAAAGTTACTCACGGAGTTCCACAAGGTTCTGTGCTGGGAAAATTCTATTCTTATATATGCTTCCTTTAGGCAATATTATTAGGAAAACACTCCATAAACTTTAATTGTTATGCGGATGATACCCAATTATATTTATCAATCAAGCCAGATGAAACTAATCAGTTAGCTAAACTTCAAGCATGCCTTAAGGGCATAAAAACCTGGATGACCTTCATTTTTCTTATGTTAAACTCTGACAAAACTGAAGTTATTGTACTTAGCCCCACTTATTTTAGATAGCATTGCCCTGGCCTCCAGCACCACCGTAAGGAACCTTGGAGTTATCTTTGATCAGGATTTATCCTTTAACTCTCACATGAACCAAACTTCAAGGACTGCCTTCTTTCACCTACGTAACATTGCAAAAATCAGGCACAGCCTGTCTGAAAATGATGCTAAACTAGTTGCAAAATTATGGATGGATTATTGCAATTCCTTATTATCAGGCTGCCTGAATGAGTTCCTTAAGACTCTCCAGTTGATCCAGAATGCTGCGGCATGTGTACTGACAAGAACTAGAAAAGAGATCCTATTTCTCCAATATAATCTCTGCATTGGCTCCCTGTAAAATCCAGAATAGAATTTAAAATCCTTCTACTCACCTACAAAGCTCTTAATGGTCAGGCACCATCGTATCTTAAAGAGCTCATAATACCTTATTACCCCACAAGAAGACTGTGCTCCCAGAATGCAGGGTTACATGTGGTTCCTAGAGTCTCCAAAAGTAGAATGGGAGCCAGAGCCTTCAGTTATCAAGCTCCTCTCCTGTGGAATCAGGTCCCAGTTTGGGTTCGGGAAGCAGACACCATCTCCACATTTAAGAGTAGGCTTAAGACTTTCCTCTTTGATAAAGCTTATAGTTAGGGCTGGCTTGGGTCCTGAACCATCCCTTAGTTATGCTGCTGTAGGCCTAGACTGCAGGGAGTCTTCCCATGATGCACTGAGCTCCTCTCTCTTCCCCTCCCTCTCCATCTGTATGCATTTTTATCCCATTAATGCATGTTACTAACTCGACATCTCTCTCCGGTATTTTGTGTTTTCTCGTCTCTCTCCTCTCTCCTTCTGTCACTTTTAGCAGGTATTTCTGCTTCCGGAGCTGCAGAGTCTGGATCTGTGATTGTGGTCCACCTGCTGCCCCTGTGTTCCTGCTCGACAACTGCTACTACAATTGTTATTATTAGTCTTATTACTATTATTATCATTATTATTCCTATCATTTCTATTATTATTATTATATTATTAATATTAATATTACCACTACCATTACATTATTATCATTTTAAAATTCTAGGTGGAATTTCTCCCACCTCCCCCAATCCAACCAAGCAGCGGCAGATGGCCGCTGAGTCTGGTTCTGCCAAAGGTTTCCGCCTCTTAAAGGGAGTTTTTCCTTGCCACTGTTGCCAAGTGCTTGCTCATGGTGGGATTTGTTGGGTCTCTGTTGGGTCTAGACCTGCTCTATAGGAAAAGTGCAATGAGATAACTTCTGTTATGAACGCTATTATAAATAAAATTGAAGTGGATTGAATTGCTGTATTGCTCACCTGGAAGCAATGCTACCACTACATGTCATAAGTAACACCTCCCCAGTTCCCTGGGGGAAAGTTATTATCGTCATTGATGAGGCCAAATATTGACTGAACATATTCTGCATTTATATAATTATCCTTTCCACGTGAGTTGGCTGACTGAAATAAGGAGGTTTTAAAGGCAAAGATTACAGTAAACTCAAGATGATATATGAATATTATTATTATAGTTTCTAAACTCTGCATTTGAATTCTACTACATAACATATCTGAAATAATGTGTGATCGTATGTAACTTGTTAAAGTAATTAAACTGCTTGTTTAATTACTTGAATGAACAGCTAAGTTCACTATGTGTAAGTCATGGTCAGGAGTGAATGGAGGGCTATTAGAAAAGTGGCCTGACCTCTTAATTCAAACTGTGTGAGCACGGCTAAAGCTGTAGAAGAAACAGGCCTGCTATTGTTGTCTCTATATCTGAGCATGTTGGGATGCCAGCTTTCCTAACAGCTGAGGATAAACATACTGAGCTCTGTAACACCACGCAAACGGCACAGATTGAGGGTAAGAATGCAGTGTGTCTGGATGGCGCCCTGGTCTGCTGGGCTGCTTGCTCACTGTGTGTCTGCACAAGTGTGCATGATGGGGCCTGACCAAGATTTATGATATCTTTCAACAGTTTCATCCAGGGAGTGAAAGTTAGTTCAGTTTGTCTGAAAGTAAACTTGTTGACAGAAAAACACAAATTTAAATGCATATGAAAAAAGTGTCATACACTAAATGAGAGAAGTCAGTTCACAACGGTAAGGTTATGTTTCCATCAAAAATCTTTGATATTGGTGCCAATATGATGACATGAAGTTTTGCCATACATGCCAAAAATACTTTTTTGATACCTTACTTTGATGAGCATAAACATGTTTTCTTTTGCAGAAAAAAACATGTCTTGAAGTTTGCCCAAAATAATAAACTAAATTTAAATTTAAACCAGGAACGATCGTATCAAACAATAAGTAATAATACCCAGCATCACCAAACAGGTAAAATTACATAGTGACACATCAAACAGTTTGATATTTGAATAATGCAGTGGAAAGGCAGGGGACATATATACTTTTATACACACACATTGTAACCCTAACCCCTAACCAAATTCAGTGAAGTTTAAATTTTCAGTGGCAATAGTTTTACAGTTTTATTTAATTACAACCGTAAATCTATCTTAACCAAATAGTTTGCAAGTTTACTTTGATGCTGTATTCGATATGCTCATGCAAAACCCAGCTGAGCCCCACTACGCGAACATACATCCAACAGCTTAAATTTTTCTTGTTGTCAACAAATCCCATGAAAAGACCAAAACCAACAATGTGTTAGTATGTTCCTCAATACTTTACCACTTCCCTACTCTGTTTGTGGCTCTCAGCCCAAAGTCCATTGGCTCCTACTGAAGACCTAAATCTTTAAAAACAGGTCATGAATATATACATTCATTTTAAAATATGGCTAAATCATTTCCTAATACAGCTGGGCACTGTAGTTTTTAGCAAATGTTACTCAAGAGTAACAAGAGTAAATACGGCATTTGTAGGGACTATTTTAAGAGGCGGATTAATACAAATTCGGTGGGCTGGTGAGTATTTTCAACACCAGGACAGTGACTCAAAACAAACCATAGTGCCCATGTTCATGAAGGAACATGTCCCCCAGTGCAACAGTGTGGCTCACAGATGTGTTTTTAATAGTTTTTGGACAACAATGGAGCTCTATGGCAAAGAGGAATAAGACCTATCTGGCTTTGGATACACAGACAATGCTTGTTATTAGGACAAATTCACTGTTGGTTTGGGTCTTTTCATGGGATCTATTAACAATAATCAAAAATAGAGCATCACCAGCCCTCATGTCATTCCTTCCATTCCTCTTCCCTCTGCCTTTCCCCTCCAATTCCACCTCTTCTTCTTCTTCTTCTTCCCAAGCAGACGTCACGGAGACAGAGCCATTACCCCGGCAGCTAAAAACAGGTCAAGTGTTGTTCCGTGATGTTGAAATTAATGACTGCAGTCCCAAAGAGAGGAGAGGGGGAGAGATGGAGTGGAGCGATATGTGAGACACAAGAGGATGACGAGTGGTTGAAAGTGTTTAAGAGACAGAGTGAGAGTATGTTAATGAGAGAGGGAGGGGGGAGTTTGGAGAGGGATGCTTTTACTCTACTGTACTCCAAACTACTCATCTGACTCCCCTTTTACCTCTCCATCTTTCACAATACAACTGCAACATCATGGAGCAACACTTGATTATAATTTTGAAATTAGAATGAGAGTTACAAGAGGATGACATCTAGTCCTGAAATAGTCTTCATGTGTAGTAAGCTGTTGAGTTATATCAGTGTCAGAAGCATCTGGGTCAAGATAATGTCCATGCAAATGCATTTAAGAGGACTAAACGTAGCAGTTGCATTAACCTAAATGATTTCAGTGGGTTTATTTTTATTTTGTGTGAATAAATCATTTGAGTATTTATAGTAATAAAGCAATAAGTAATGTAAGTTATATATTCTGAGAGAGATTTTCATTTACATTGGAAAGATTCATAGGAGACTCACAATGATATGATATTGTAAGTTATTTATAAGGCTGGTTGTATTTAAGCTTTCAATGAAAAAAACTGGGGCAGATTGGTTCCCCTCAGGATGAATTCGTGATCCCCTAACTTTCCATCTAGCGCTATCATCAGGTCAAAATGTTAATTTTATGAGTAAATACCTGCAAAACTAATGATATTCCCATCATCCAACTGTACTTTGTGTTTAGAGCTAATTAGCTAACATCAGCATGATAACATTGTCATTGTGAGCATGTTAGCATGCTGACATTAGCATTTATCTCAAAGCATCACTGTGCCTTATTACAGCCTGACAGAGCCACTAGCATGCTGTAGAGTCTTGTTAGTCTTCATTTACACAGTTTTTACAAAAGAAAATAAACAGATAAATTCCCTGATTAAAAAAAGAAAATATTTAGCCTGCTTATTTCAAACATAAATGTAGGCCATACTGTCTGACTGTGAAAATCTATGTCATGATCCTAATAGTTCAAGTTCAAATTCATAAAGAAATTCTAACATGAAGGCATTCACTCGCTGATGTCAGTGCTGTCGACTAAGGACATGACTATAGATTGTAAGCTGTGTCCACACATCCTGATGGATGCATCAACTTCCTCAACATGTCACAGGAAGTTCATTAATATTCTATGGAGCTGAGTGACCTGATACTCAACTGATGTTACAGTATAACTGGCAACTAGCGGAGCACTTCTCAACTTCTATCAGAGGCACTTCCTCTGAAGATATAGGACCATTTGCTGCAAAAAATGATTATATACTTATATTTGGAGAAGTGTTCTGCTCCTGAGGGCTCCCTGGTGAATCTGAGCAGCAGCGCAGAGTTCAGCAGAACAGGGAAGATAAATTAGACAATTAAACAGTGCTTGATGGCACCTCAGTGACTAATGGCTTTTCCTTCCTGCCTGTCTGAGCACAGACAAACACAGTAGTAAGCAGCAAGGAGTGTGTGTGCTGCATTGACAGACACGTGTGTTTATGTGAGTGTGTGTGTGTCTGTGTGTGGGCTGGAGGTTTGTTACAGGAATTGCCAGATAGACAAACACTTGTAGACATCAAAACAACTGAGAAGACTGAGATTACCAGGTGACACGAGGGAAACACAAAGGCTGCACAGTTTTGTGAATGATCTCAACAGTAACAACAATAATTCTTCATTATACCCTTTGTTTACATTTCATTGCTGTGCTGAATGTCCACAAACTGTGTTGTGTTTGTTTTACAGGTATCTGATCATTTTAGGCACACATCTAGGGAACTATGCATAAGAAGGGCTACATTGACTGTTCACTAAACCCCTTCCCCATGTTTTTCTGCTACAACCTGAGCTGAAAACGTTAGCATATCTGGCTAACTAGCTTATGACATACAGTAGTAATGCTAACACAACATTAGTTCCAAGGCCAAGGGGCATATCATAAACTAACAATATTGTTTGTGAGGTTTCCGGTTATGTTGGAAAAAGTCCCATTCAGTACTAGCACTTCCACCACTGTGTGAGAGCCAGTCCTGGATGCTACTATATCAGAGTATAGGCTAACATTAGTGGCTCTGTTCTGCACTTACTGGATTTAACCCCAGCCAAACCTGCTGCTTTAGCCTCAGTCTTTTAGCCTGATGTCATGCATATATAGCCAAGCAATTGCACATTTCAGACCCTTTTACAAGGTCGTCATTTTAAAACGAGCCAGTTGGAGACAGCGGAGTTAACGTTAACTAGCTAGCTAGCTACAGCTGATAAGATCTGCTTGCAACAGTTGTCATTACAGCCGACAAAACCGACGGTCAAAGGCTAGAAATGAGGAGGCTGCTTTTATCTACCTCTTTTTCACCTTTTCTACCTCTTTTTATCTGCTCCTGCTTTTAAGGACCCCATCATTTCAGAAATTACAAAGAATTTAGAGTGGTAAATCTGTAAAAAAAAAAAAAAAAAAAGTGCTGGGTGCATGTAACACACATTGTTTACAGTCACTACTATTTGTGTGTGTCCCAGCATGTGTGTATGTGGGGTAGGGGCTGGGGTTTTCCTGCCTTTACTTCCTGTTGTATACCGTATTAAAGGCCAACAGTCCACTGGGAGTGAACAGATAGGACAGTCATGTGGTAATTAGCTCTGCTCATTAAAACTGACCTCAGGCTTTGTTCTGCCATCTGGATACACTGTCCTACTTCCTGTTAGACATTGGTGTGTGTGTGTGTGTGAAAGAGAGTGACTGAGTTGATTTCCTTTTTCTCACAATCCTGGATGGGAAATGACCCCACCTGTAGTGTATTGTTTATTTCTAATTTTCTTTTCTATCTATTGATATGTCACTTCATAAAACATCATCTGGCAGACATATTGGAAGTCCTCTGTCTTGGGAAAACAATAACCCTATAAAAGTTGGTTGCATTTCTGAACTTCCATCTCATTTGTCTCAACATTATTAATTTAAACCTTTCACATCTTAGTTTTAGTTGTATGAATTGTGAACACATAATTCTAAATTAGTTACATTTTGTTGTAATCTACATGTAGGAAAGAGAAAATGTGCCACCTCTGCTCTACACATTCTTTAAATTCATTAATGTTACACTCAGAGCAAATTCACTAGGCCATTGTGTGTGGCTACATGGTCAGCTGATTTTTAAATTATGCTTTAAAATGTGAAGGGGGTGGACCACAAGGAGGCACACAGACAGTTGGTTTAGCCTGGAATGCAACATGCATATATGCCATATGAAATGCTGATTTGTTCTCAGGTTGAATCCCTGCAACAGGCAGCGTGTCTGAATTCAATCAATTTCTTATCTATCAAATGTGCAGTAACAGAACATCAGTAGTTAAAGGACCATATCCTGCATGTTTTAGACCATAAATGTTACAAAAACTTAAGTGTAAAAATGTCAATTCACCGTTGTATGTGGAGTTCTGTGCAGGACTACTTATTTGTTTTTACACTTCAGTTTTTGCTGGATTAAACAAATGAGATGTAACATGATAATGTGTGAGCTTTAAAGGTGCTGGTAGGCAGATGTTTATGCTAAACTAAGCTAAGCTAATGGGCTGCTGGCTGTAGCTTCATATTTAACTGAAAGATAAAGGGTGTACAGGGTGTGATATTGATCCTCTAATCTAACTCTAGGCAAGAAAGAGAATAAGTGTATTTCCCAAAATGTTGAACTATCCCTTTAAGGTCACAGTACTCAACTGCAATGCCATGATAATAACATCTGACATAATATTCATCTATTCATTACCAATATCAATAAAGTTTAAATTCTCTGCAAGTTAATTTTCCACCATACTGACATGGATTTGAACCAGCAGTTGCCAGGAAGCTGAATCTACAAACTTACAGCTTTGGAAAATAACTGCCTGTGATTTGTAGATAATGAGCTAAAACAGGGAAGCCATGAATATGGTACTTCAACTGTTTAGTCTGCCAACGTCCTCTCAGTGTTTTAAATCAGATCAGAGGGCTAAAACAGAATAAAGAGAACAATTAAATAGCTCTATGAAATAAATGACATGAAAAAAGCTAAAATAAATAAAACACAAGAGGATTCACTGTAAATCCCTTTCGCCTGTTGTAAATTGTTGTGAGTAGGAGCAGCAGCTAATGGACAAGTGCGGGGAGAGCAGTGAGTCATAGCACTCTGCTCACAAGAACTCCATTTTCTGCCAGAACCCGTGTGATGTATGTCTGCAAGTGTGTGTATGTGTGTGTGAGAGAGAAACAGAGACAATGACTGAGTGAGACAAGTAAGAAATATGCATGTCTGCAGCATAATTCAGTGTGTATAGGAGGGAGTATAGTTGTGTGTGTGAGAGAACACAGTAGGTTTGTTGAGCAGCTCTCTGCAGGACAAAAGCATCTTTCTGAGACACATGCCTATAGCTGATTATGCAGACTGCAGACGGCATTAACAGCATAGCTCACATTTCATACACACTCCAGGCTTCAGCCACACTGTAGCTGTTCCAGTTCAGATTGAACATATTCTTGCTGCTGGGATGTTAAAGACTATAAAAGATACCACATTAATGTGGCTGCATGTTTATTTCTGTAATTAAATTTGGAGTAACTTACAACACCTTAACTGAAACTGTATTTCTTGTCTATTTTTATGCTATTTTATTTCATTTTATTGTAATTGGGTTTTACTGGAGAACAGTAATTTGGTATATCTTGAACGTTCAATCTTCAGTTTTAGATATAATGTGGGTGAAAGTACTTAGAGAACATGTTTTATTTGAGCTGCTAACTGTTAGCTGCTCCAACGCTTTTGGCTTGTGACGCCTTAAAATGAATCAAAGTCTACTAAGTGCACAAGTTGTTAGCAGTTCAACCAAAGAGGGATTTTTCTTTCTTTGATTGTGTCATTTGAAGGACTTTTATAGGCCTGAAAAGGTGTGTCCCGTATTTCAAAAGAACAAGCACAAACAAATCTGAAAAAAAAACAACAACTTAATTTTAGCTTCCCCCTTTTTTTTCTTATTCCCTGATTCATCCAATGAGCCTTCAGATCATTAATTAATTATTTTGGGAACCCCCAACTCCCAAGTTGGGAACCACTGCACTGTGGCACCAAAATAACAAACCCCAAACTGAAATCGAGGCCGGAACACCTTCAGAAAAGGAATCAGTAGCATTCAAAATGACAGAATATTTGATCTGTAAATTTGACAGGATACAGCAACAGAAGCAACTACAGTGAAATACTTGAAATATAAATTTTTTTTTACTAAAAATATAGCACACAGGCTCACAACATAACAATGTAGCGTGACAGTTGAGATGTCATACAGCCTCAAAAAATGTACATTTGACTTTACATTACATGAAGTTAGACACTGTCCCATAACAACATAAAAAAGACATTTAACAATCACAGCACTTAAATGAAAGACAAATGCAAACATACACAATATGTAATATAATACAAATAATTTGTACTACACTTGAATATTAATAAATAAGAAGTTAAAACTAATTTTTATCAATGTAGCAGACAGAATAAGTCTAGTTTGGTTTATGATTCAGGTGCTACGATTATTTAAAATTTAGGCGTGAGCTCTGAAACGCCTTCAGGCATCATTTACATGAGATGGTGTGCATATCACTGCCAACTGCTTTCAAAAATAAGGTTAGTGTGTGTGTGTGTGTTTGTGAGACTTGCATACTAAAAGGAAGAAAGTCAGTGTCGGTATGACGAACTGTTGCTAAGCAGTGGTGGTTGCTAGGTGGTGGAGGGGGGAGGGGAGACAGGTTTGCAGTCAGTGATGGAATCTGAGGGTTTACCTCCGCGTGTGTGTACGTGTGTGTTTCCTTGGATTTATCTGGTTTAAATATTGATACTGCAGTGTGTGTGTGTGTGTGTGTGTGTGTGTACTATTTCTACCTTATCAAAGCTGCAGTTTTGAAGGTAATTTCAATTTCACAACAAACACCAGCATAAAAAAAGGAAAAAAGAAGGTGTATCTCAATTCAACCTAGAAGCAATGTCTGATGTATAAGACAGGTTCAGTGAGCCAAGGAGTTTCATAGTGAATCTCTTTAAACTGTAATAAATGACTCAATAAATGACTCACCAAAAAATGTCTGTCTAGCAGCATCAGATTCAACAATGGAAGAATAATTATGAGTCATTTATTTTGTCTTCCGTTGCAGATTCATCAAGCAAAGCTGCAGAATAGAGGAAGACAGAGTGAAACCAGCACACTCCTCGGCTTTCCCCAGGATGATTACTGTATTATACGCAGCGGGGGAAAGCCTCACAGTTTGCTGGCTTCCCTCTGTGTGTGTTCACATATTTTCCAGATTTTTCTTCACATTCTAGACAGGCCTCTAGCTAAAGTTTTTAGTGCGCAATATGTTTTTTTTCTCCAACTTATCAGCAGGTACATCAACATACTGTGCATCCCTAGCCGGTGTCACTCCTTTCAGATCCGGTCTGATCCAGTCGGGTGAAGGAGATGGTGGGGGGGTTGGTGGGACGAGACACAGGCAGCCATTTGTACTCAAGGTCCTGCGATATAGGGTCCAAACACCAGTCGTAGTGCTTTAACAGGTACATACACGCTTTCTGGCAGCAAAACACAAGAAAAACTGTTTTCTGAATGTATTGGAACTTCGGTATCTTTGCTACATCGACATAAATGGGAACTTACTTTCTGTCTGACGGATGATATTTAGAGTTAAAAGCAGTACAATTTTATAACTTTTTACAGCAGTGCAAAAACAAAATGTTAAACTAGAAGGCACTTGGCAGAGCGAGAGCCTCCGCCAACGCTGAATAAGTCTCCAACTTGTAAAGCTACAGCCTCCATACCAATTTATGTCTGTTTGTATGTTGTTTTCCAGTTTGAAAATAGCAATGCAACGCAACACCTTCTAGCAGCCAAGCTGAAACGGAACATTAGGTCCATAGAACTTCTGTTGGTGGCAGAAATGACTCAAATCATAAACACATTCTTCATATCTGTGCTCATTTGACCATCTAGCAGAGCTCAATAAGAGCTCATTTTTCACCAAAATGTCACCAAATTACACTCCTTCCATCTCCAGTCTGTTTTGTGTAAAAGCTGAACTATGGTCCCACAAGACAGGAAAAACCTAAATATTCTGTTCTATTTTATTCTACATACTAAGTGCACTCAGAGCTCCACAGCTGGTGATGTCATAGCCAGCATTCCCCACTGGCTGATAGTCAGCCACAAAGCCGACCAATCGCATCCACCAGTAACAGCCAGTTGCCCCGCCTCCCTCCACTTTATGAATGAAGATTTTCCTGATAGAGGGGGAGGAGCAGGATGAATGAACGGGGATGGAAGAAGGGAGGAAAGAAGTGAAGCAATGGAGAAGGGATGATAAGGGTGGGGGTGGTGAATAAGGAGGAAAGAGGAAAGATGAAGCAAGGAGGCGATGAGTCACATCTCTGACCTAGATCCCTGAGGTCTTCTTTTTACTCTGGTCACGCCCTCCTGTGTGTGTGTGTGTGTGTGTGTGTGTGTGTGTGTGTGTGTGTGTGTGTGGTCAGTCTGCTGAGAGCCAATCAGACACACTTTCAACAGCCAAATGGTCTGGTGTTTTAGCCATGACAGAGCAGGTTACAGTGAGAGATGAGGTTCAGCGTGTGCATCATTACTGCAAAATGAACCATAACAAGGTGATGGATAGTGTGTATACTTCTTGTACATTATCACACAGCAGTGTTGGGTCAGTCATTGTATATGCTGCTCAGTGAAACCTAAGGTAAACCGTAGTTCTCCTTTAAGATTAGCCGTCAATACAATTCCCCTTGACATACAGTTTTAAAACATTTGCAGGTTTTTTTTTTAAATCATGTATTTATTTACCAATAAACTTAGCAGTGTTAGCACAGATTATTTGGTACTCTATGAAGCTCTGCTATTTATCTCATGTTGCTTTGGAAAGCCACATATCACAGAGCTTACCAGCTGACAAATGCTATTAAATGGCATTTAACCTAAATAGCACAGACATTTATAGCAGTGTTTTTGCAATTCATTTATAATGAGAATTTAAATCCTTCTCCATGAGGTATTTACATTATTTTACCTACCAGCCTCTGGTTGTTATGACTTATGAGGCAGTATACAATACATATTAAAATTGTTTTAAATACTAAGAGTTTGGTGGATGCTGTTGACCTGAGAATAAAATCCACCAGCTCTTTCTCGCTTATCAACAGAATAACCTGCTGGGTGTTGTCAAAATAATACTTAATATGTGTCAACTATTGAATAAAGTGTGCACATGACTTGCTATCACAGTGGTACAAAAGAAACCCTCAATTACAGCTTTCATATATATATATATATATATATATATATATATATATATATATATATATATATATATATATATATATGAGAGCATGAGTAAGACAGCAATGTTCTGCCGACATTATCCCATTCATGCACACTTGCTTAAGCAATAAAAAAAAGCAGCCTCTAAGTAATCCAATTCTAAATAGAGAGAGCTGAATGAGGAGAGAGCAGATTATTAAACCGCTTTGGACATTTTCACCTGAGCTCCATTCAATCAGGTCCAACATTTACAATGACTCATGAGTCTGTGTGTGTGTGTGTGTGTGTGTGTGTGTGTGTGTGTGTGTGTGTGTGTGTGTATAGAGACTGCTTTTTGAGGGTTAAGACATGGTTTTAGGGTATAGGTTACAATTAGGTTAAGGTTAGGGTAAGGGGCTAGGGAAAGCATTATGTCAATGACTGTCACCCACGGGGATAGTAAAACAAACGTGTGTGTGTGCGTGTGTGTGTGTAGGACTGAGTCATCCCCCACTGTTGCATTTTGGATAGCTTGCAGTAACACCCCCATCCATACTGTGCTGTTATGCATGTGTTGCTGTTTTTGCTCTTTAATAATCTGAGAAGAAAACATAAAGATGCTGTCCTAGTGACTGTAATTTACCAGTGTAGGTTAAATAATGTACTTTAAGTGTGTTAATTAACAGTCTGACTTAACGGATGCGAACTGCTGAGATAAGCCTCTCATTGGTTGACTGGTGCAATCTGCTTCCCTCCCTCTGCTCTCTCGTCTGGTCTTTCTTGCCATGCTCACTGAGAAACAGCAACGATAAGCAGTTGACCTGGCAATGAAAGACGTCATGAAAACAAGACTGTTTAGCGCATTGCCTCGGCGCTACTATATAAGAGTGCCAGAATTAGCAGCTTTGTCCTGCTCTTTTTTGGATTTGGGAAAGTTCCAGCGACCACAGCCAAACTCTTTATCCCCCCAAAAGCTAAGCATATTCGAATGACGGTCAGATCTTACATGTTTCCTTATCATACTTATAACACTAGGACTTACTACCTCTACACTGCAGTACAATGATTAATCTTATTTCCATGTCATCCAAATGGATTATCATCTTGTGAGGATGCTGACTTTTGGCCTTGGACATCCAGCTTTAGCCTTAGTCTTTTAGCATGATATCGTCTATATAGCCATCAAGAACATATTCAAGACCCCTTTCTAGTTTCAAAAGGAGTCACCTGGAAACAGTCAGCCAGACACAACGTTTTCAACCAACTCATGGAGTTAGCTTAATCGACAGCCACTGCCATCGACAAGTCTGCTTTTGTCTACCTCTGTCTGAAATTAGGGTCATATTGTTTCAAAAATTACTAAAAGTTTTGATGGTAAATCTACTCCCGTTCTCACTGTAAACTGCATATGTGCTTGCGAGAACAGAAAGTTTGCAAAACTTACTGAGGACGGTGGGGCGTAGGAGAGAGTCTATTAAGTTTCACTTTGTTGCTTGTGACAAAAAAATTATATATTCAATCCTTTTGTCAGAACTGTTTAACCTACACAAGGTTTGGCTGTGATTACCGAAAATCAGAGGGGATCCTTACAACGTAAGTTGAAACCTTGGAATCCACTGACTCACAGTGGTTGTTTTCAAGTTGGTGTCACCCCCCGACTCCCCACTGAAAAGGCTCACAACACACACTCACAGCTGTTTCCAGAGGGAATATCCTCAGATGGGAAATAAATCTCTCTGTTTCCTGTTGTCACACCTGTGACACACCTGACTTGTTCTGGTGCCTTCCATAGGCTGTGTATGCATGTATGTGTGTGTGTGTGTGTGTCTCCAGAGTAAATAGGCAATGGTGGCTTTGGTGAGTGCTGCCATGGGGACTGGCAGGTGGTTTAAACAGCACAGTCTGTACCTGGGCTCTCTGGTTCTCCATCTGATATCTCTAATAAACACACAGACACACACACACACACACACACACACACACATACACAGCCAAGTATTTCATCATTCCCATGAGCAGTGCTCTTTTTACAAAATGGTTGGGGGATGGTTCACCTCTCTCTCTCGCTCTGTCACTGTTGGTTTCTTACTTATTTCATTAAGTGGGTGTTAAGCTTCAAAACTCTGAACTAATCATACTGACCTTATTCTTTGTTTATATGCCATATTATGTCAGTTACAGTACATCGATAGTTACAGTAGCATTGGCCTTCGTCCAGTAGCAGGTCCTCTACAAATTTCCCAGAAGCTTCCCAATTTTCACTTCCCTATGCTGGTGTCCTCTTGGATTCCCATTTTTCTCCCATTAGTGAACACATTCCCAATTAATTAATCATTAAAAATAGAATATATACAGTGTATATTCTTTCCCATAATAATAATCTCATCCTTAAATCACACAATTTTTAGTTTCCACATACACAGCTAGAGTAAGCAGTCTCAGGAGAGTTTAATCAATCTAACTGGGTCCCTCTATCTCACACCAGTGATATTGTTAGTGCTACAGTACTTCTTCTACAAATTTAGACCGTATTTTACGTCAGCTCTGTTGCATCCTCTCCTCCATCCCTGAAGAGGATAAACACATTGGAAGTAAATTTTCCATCGACCTTTCACTCAGTCCTGTAGACTTCCCCCCAAATGTGACCCAGAAGCTCAAAATGAAAAATGCTATCTCAACATCTCAGCATTTTAACTACTTCTTTGTGTCTTTGTGTTTAAAGAACATTCATTAAATGCAGCAGAAAGTCAGAAAGGTGAAAAAGACAACTTTTGGTCAATTTTTTACCTCCCTCGCTCAAAAAGAAGACAATTTTACAGACTGAATGAGAAATGACACTAATGAGAGAGTGTGTGCATATATGTATTGTGTGTGTATGTGTGTTTGTGCATGGCATTGTTTTGAGCAAAGAAATGGAGTCACCTTAAGGAAGATATCGGTAAGTTTAGCTCCAATGCAGCCTCTGGGCCCGCTGCCGAAGGAGCACAGGAAGTTCTCCTGGACTGTATTCCTGCACATACAAAAATATAATTACATGGTTACACACTAATGCCAAATGTGTGCAAAGAAATCAGAGATGCAGAAATCAATATTCTGACAAAGCTTCAAGTGTTAGAGGAACACAAAACTTTTTTTAAATGATTTTCTACCGATCAGAGTGCTTCAAGCTGGTATTGTTCAACAGGACTGGATTTGAATTCCATTCATAGTCGATTGTTTCTTGCTAATTAGCAACTGTTAGCATGCTAACATGCTAAACTAAGATAGTGAACATGGTATAAACATTATACCTGCTTAACAACAGCATGTTAGCTTTGTCATTGTGAGGATGTTAACATGCTGACGTTAGGATTTAGCTCGAAGCACAGCATTACAGAGCCGCTGGCATGGCTTTACATGTTTATATTTTATACTTGTACTTTTTTTGTGTGTTTTTTACATTTTGTATTTCCTCAAAAATGACTAATCTTCTAAATTTGTTTTTAAAAAGGTTTTATAAACTACTTTTTAAAATTGGTTTTGTGTTTTATGCTGACCTTTAGTAACAGCCCATCAAATTTGTGGCACATGTGAATGTACCTGTCCAACAGAACTCAATCTGATTCTGGTGCAGCCAGAGAATTTAAAGGTGCCCTGTGGAGTCTTTTGTAAACAAACAAAAATTAGGTTTACATTTAGTGTCTCTCACCAAAACCACTGAAGTTATCGAACATGCTGAATGCAATGCCTTCGTCATAAAACATTTGCAAAGTCAATTTTAAAAATATGTTAAACCCTGCATTGTTTACATCCATGTTTTCTAGCTTGCAGTCCTCTTTCATTGCCTTTGCTGGCACATTGCTACTCTTCTTACCTCCGCTAACTGTCGATCAGCAGAATAGCATTAAAACCGACGGAATATGTACCATGCATGATACAAAAAAAACGGGGATCAACATTGCTCCATAGTGCTACTAGTGGTCAAAAGCTCCATAGGGTACCTTTAAGGATCAAAGTTCAAGGACTCAAAATAGTACCCATCTGAAATGGAAATGTGTCCAGACTCCTTGCTTGTTCCAGCTGATCTCTCTGTGACATGAGAGCCATTTAAGTGATAACTTCTCTTTCTGGGATCAAGACAAAATCACCTGGACTCTAGATAGAATGAATGAACAAGTCTGATGGTGCACAGCAACACAACATGGGCCTGAATCATTGTCACAACTTGACACATGCTGTCTGTCTGACTTTCTCTGCCATACCTGCTGTAACTTTCCAATGTAACTTCTCTAAAAATATACTTAAAATAAGAGATGCTGGTTGTTTCCAGCTGACAGGTTTGTCAACAGCCTGCTAATGCAGGCCACCTCTTCCCTCTCACCACTAATGCATCCTGTCTTCCTGAAACCTGAGCTCTGATTAAAGGCAAACAGGAAGCATTAGTGGTGTGTATAGTCTGGGTCCAGTGTGTGTGAGAGGCTTTGTGTGTGAGAGAGTTAGAGACAGAGAGAGAAGGGAGAATATTAGTGTTCTCTGCAGCATCTGTCTAATGATTTAATGTAGTATTAGGCCCATCCTGAAACAGTAAGACGTGTGGCGTACAATGAAGACCTGTAATGCTGAGACACAGAGAGAGAGGAAGTCTTACCAGTCCAGCATAAGACTATATCAAATATGCTGAATGGATGGGAAGTAAATCAGAGAAATATAATCTATTGTACGGTATAATTCATTTTTCTACTATGAAGTGTAATGAGAGAGCAGCCTGAAACGCCATGACACCGCTCTGAGGCCAAGAAGACATTTAATTCATCCAATTAAGTATTAGTTTGAAAAGAAGGGCTTCTGAAATAAGAAAAATAGCACTAAAGATATAATATTTCTGGGTGCACGCTGTTGTTTAGAGGTGTATTTCCTTATATCTTCATATTCCAATGAATAACTTGCTGAACGTGGATGCATCACATTGATATTTATCAAATTTTTACCAGTTCGATAACAGTTTATGTTTCAGTGATCTAAAACATCAATGGTAAATGGAAGTTTGGTGTCACTCAGCAGCACAGCTTCAACTAGTTTCAAACTTACCAATGTTTGAAACCAGGTCTGATGTTGTGCCCATTGATGGCTTTTGCCCCCAGTTAGCGAAACAGTTGAAAAATCAGAGCTTAGTAGGCAGGAGTAAGAATGGGGACATCATATTCCTACATAGCTAGCTAGCTACCTAGCTACATTCATGAAAAATAGCAAAAGAAAAATGCCGACAAGTGTGGATGAAATCAACACAGCTGTTTAAATTGTAAGTCGACTTACAGAAGTAAGAACTCGTAGATCAAAGATATTTCCATATTGCTCTGATCAATGTGAAAAACGTTAACTGCTCGTAGCAACCACAGCTTAGGATGTAAACTGAAAACGACTTGGTGTGATGGACACATCACTTGACAATCACTCCTGATTGGTTAGAGCAAAACAAATCAAAATAGCCTCGTAAATGAATAAAGACAAATGAAATGGCGATTCAGTCGGAATATAAGGAAGGTTTTGAGCAAGTACATGCAGATTATATAAAATACTGTAAGTAAGCGGATTTGAGGGACGATTCTTCTACAGAATGTTTGGAGTAGTATATTTCTAGATATCTTCAAGAATCCACTTCTGAGTAGCTGCCTGCCCAAGCCTTTTTGTGTTACTTTTGTGTCTTAGTGCCTGTATTTGTGCACAAATTTTATTGTATTTGTTCACTTTACCACGAAAATTTTAACTTTTTACCTTTCAGTAATGCTTTATTTTACCGGTCCGTAAATTCCAAATTTTCAAAATAATTTTCGAGGAAGTTTAGGGAGAACCATGTAAAGGCAAAATAGAGCGCAATCAGCAGGTATACTTCCAATTAGATCCAAATGCTAAGCTAGCGTCACCTTGAAAGTTTTACTCAGTGCACAGCAGGTCAGATGAACATGCAAAAATGTGAATTTTTCTACAGCCAAACATACAATTGAGCATATATAAGGAATACAGTTTCTAATTATAAATGAATGACGAACAAATATTTAAATGGAGCAGCTCTTTCAGGTAAATTCATCTGGAAATCAATCAAAAACTTAACAAACTAACTGAACTACCTAAAATAACTGAAGAATGCTATTTATTTATTAGCACTGTACAAAATGGCATCTACTGTAATCTAGCAACTACACTCTAATCTGCAATCTAATACTTCAAATTTGCTGGTAACTTCCACTTCAAATGAAAACAACAGTATTTTTTATAGACAAGAAGGAAACTCCCTGTTCTCAGATTTATCTAAAACTAGCAACACCACACGCTGCAGTAGCTCGGTTTATTATCTGTGTTTGGTAGTGTTTCCGATTCATTTATCTACCGCCGGAGCCTGTGTGGGTGTTTGGCTGATAGGATGTTAACTTGCCAGTTCTGCTATTTGCTTCCAACTGGAAAAGCACATACACAGACACACACACAGGCTGATGATACAGTATGTACTTGGACACACACACAGCGGACATTATACGCAACTATTGCACAGAAACACACACACACACAAACAGACGACGTGGTTAAACTGTCGTTATTGTAGGTAGGCTTGTTATGTAAAAGGACTGCAGTCATTAAATTAAACAGCCAGGTGGCAAGAAAAGGCACCAGGCAACTATCAAGGCGGACAGGAAAATAGTCTCCAGGAAGACTGACAGATGGAGAAGCAGAGAAAGAAGCAGGTAGGAGGAAAGAGAAACAGACTGGAAGATAAATGGAGGGGTGGAAGAGAAGACACAGCAATAGCAATAGACAGGCAGAAGGACAGTTACAGAAAGAAAAACAGCCAATTTATTCATCCTGGGGGAAAATCACTAGTTTGAGCAGCAGTTAACATCACATAACTAGTACACGCATACGTAAATCAAAACATTGAATCTCCTACAGTTACAATTACCTCTCAGCCGAAAGCCAATTGGTTCCTGCGGGTTACAAACACAGTGTATAGTTTCATTTTTAAAAAAGGCTAAATTATTTCCTAAAACAGCCGGACACTGTAGTTTTCAGTACGATAGAACGACACTAGTAAACAGAAGTAAATAGAGCATTTTTTGTGACAAATTTTTAGCTGGTGAATTAGGTGCTAGTGATTATTTATGGCAGCAGAACGGTGTATGTGGGATCAACTCAAAATAAACTACAGTCACTATGATGGATCATGTCATCCTTTGCAAAGGTGTGGCTCATTTTTAAGAGTTTTTGACAATGAAGATCTACTGCATGGCACAGATGAATACAATATATCAGGGTCAACTACACAGACAATATTTATCAGTATTTATCATGGTTGGTTTTAGTCTTTAATGGGTTAGGGTTAGGGTTAGGGTCATATACTTAATGTCTGGATGTCTCAAACCTGATTTTAGGCACGTACATTTCACACATTTTATTGTCTTTTTTTGGTATATTTTTATAATACGTTTGCTAGATTTTACATCATATTGTCTCAAGGAAAATCTCCTCTGACTCATTCCTTAACCCCATCCCATCCTGCAGAGGAGGATGGACACACACACACACACACACACACACACACACAGACACACACACACACACCCACCCACACACACAGGGAATCCCCATTGGTAAAAACGGGGTGTGAGGTGGCCAGTTACCATGGCAGCAGCTACCTGTCTAATTATTCATATATGTCTTTGTAGTGTTCTGTTGTTTTTATGCACTCTTCAGTCAATTTGAAATGGCATCCATTACTTAGTTGACATTGTGTTATGTATAAGCAATTCATCAAAAAACATCTTTAATAACTAATATCTAATCTAATAACTCAATTTTATTTAACTAGAATTTTATTTAACTATAAGAATCTTGTTTGAAAAGAGCAAAAAAAAAGGACAGAAAAAGAGGTCCTTCCTGTGAAACTGCTGTTAAACATGTGTGCTTGCGTGTCTGTGTAATTTATTTATCTTCACTGATTAAAACTGTCTGTTCCACTAAAAGGGGTTTTTATAATGGCAGTTATATTTAACTGATAGAGGAAAGCCCCAAACTAAAACAGGACATTTCATTTTAGAGGAATCACCCTCTTTTTGTTGTGAGACACACGCACACACACACACACACACACACACACACACACACACACACACACACACACAAAAGAGAAGTAGGATAGGATCTTCTCTGACTCATTTTTCTGTATCCCATCCCACTCCACAGGGCATTTTTCTCCCCCACCCTGCACACACACACACACACACACACACACACACACACACACACACACACACACACACACACACACACCCACAAAGGGAATCCCTATTGGTAAAGACGGTAAAGGTGTCACGTGACCGGTTTCCATGGCAGCAGCTACCTACATACATTCATAGATTTTTTTTTCTCCCCCTCTGCTCTGTCCCCTGAATGAACAAACATGAATGAGAATAAACAGGTGAATGGAGGAAGTGAATGAATAGAAAAACAGTTGACAGAGAGAGTGAACTGGTGAAAGAGCCAGATCAGGTTTCATTTTACCAGAGCAGGTAGCAGACAGAGAGCGAGGGATGTGAGTGAGGGATGCCGACCCACAGCTTGTCTTCAACTGTCTCTTTGTGTGTCTCTATTGTGTTCAGAAGCCAAACAAGTCTGTTTTTGTTTGTATTTTTCTGTCTGTCTGTGCTGAACTGTATACGTGAAAGTGATCAGGACAGATGTGTGTACTCAGGCATTGTTAATCTATCTGCATCGGTTGCTATGGTAACAATGTAGGCATATGTATGTGCGGCGCTAACCAGCGTGATTTTCCAAAACAGTATCATAAAGCAAGCTGCAGTCTAGACCCCCAGACAAAGCTGATTACTAGTCTGGTGTGTATGGAAGGATTAATATGACAAAATTAATCTATCTTATTTATTTATTTATTTAGAGAAAACACAACTCTGCTTGGCACAAGGATGTGCATAATGTAAGAGATCATACCCGATTTGGCAGAGGACTTCTTTGCCTGAGCCTTGTCCATTGTTTTTGTAGATCAGAACATCTTAACATGCATTGTCACACTTATACCATGGTCGCTGAACACAGGCAGAAAGAAAAGCTGCGTTCATCATCGTCATCCATTCAAGTCTGTTAATTAGTCAGTAAATCTCATGGTTAGGTCTGTTTCACCACAGCGTGTGAAGTACTTCCTTAGTTCTTAATAACTACTATCTAGCTTTCAAACTATTGATTTACTTATTTGGGTTGCACCATTACAACTTAAGAAATGTCTTAGCTAGCAAAGACTTTAGTAATGTGTAAATTAAGAAACATCTGCAGCACCGTCCAATCAACAGTGTAAACAGGAAGTCACTGCATCACAAGCTTTAACATAACTTCATAAAATAACAGTTTAATGGGGCCAAACAATATATTAAACCTAACTGAGAAATGTAGGTATGACTTTGTTATATTTAAAGGTGCACACATGGACAAATGTTACTGACGTTACTTGGTCATTGGTCCGTAGTTAGTGGCATACTGTTTTGTAAGTTAAGATGTATTGTGTTTTTTTGTGAAATGTAATTAAACTAATTCCTAGTTCCTTGTGTTATGATTACATTAGACTAAGTTTGAAGCTCTTGGTAGCTTAGCACAAAGCAGAAGTACTGTTGCTATGGTTACCTGCAATAAAATACTTTTGACACATGCAAGTCAATTTAGAAACAAGTAGCCTATTTTCTGTGGCTATGGTATAACTGCCGTTTATACCACTCTTAGCTGCAGAGCTACTTTTTTCAGCTGTTACTAGATTAAGGTTTCTCCTTGGTGGAATATTATTAATGTTTATTCAAGTTTCAATTTAAGTAGCGTACTGCACCAAAGGATGAATACAGTAAACAATACTTACATTTTGTAGTTATTCTTTGTGTCTAATTTTGGATAATACTGTACATGTATATTTATTTATTTACATATTTACTAACGTATTTGTTTTGTTTTATCCATCAGATTGACTGATTAATGAGGTCTACACTCTGTTCCCTTTCAATGACCACTTGTTAAATACTTTATTTAAATTGCTAAATTTAAAACAAATGAAAAAAAGAAAGAAAGATTATCCGTGGAAAATATTAAAACCTGCATTCTTTGGCAAGGTTTGGCAATTTCCTTCCTTCTTCATTTCTTCACTACTAACTCCTACACAAATCATCCATCTCACAGAAATCTTCCCATTACCCGAATAGTCATACATCCCTATCTGCATCAACATAAATTCATCTACCATCCATTTGTTCATCCTTCTCTCTGTTTTCTCTTCTCTCAAGTTTAATTTCTTTTCTTTTGAAATATTATCCAGTCCTTTAAAAAAACAAACCTGTAATGGACATTAGTAAAAATGCTTTGTCTTCTTTTTTCTTTCTGTTTTTTATGAAGCAGAAAGGCTTTTCGTGACGCATTTCCTCAACCCTTAATGTGTCATGGCACTGAAAGCTTCCTCCCTCTTACTTCTTCTAATGGTCATTGTTTGTGTGTGTGTGTGTGTCAGTGTGTGATGCCACAGTGGCAGGTAGGGTGTGTAGGTGAAGACAGCAGCATCAATAGTAAGAAAGCAAAACTTTTTCCAGTTTTCAGAAGAACGACTTACTCAAAAATCATAATTTCTTGAATTTCATTCTGGTCCCTTTTCTGCTCCTGTAGTTGCAGAAATGTGTCTCTCTGCCTCCTCTCTGATATTTTTTTCTCATTTTGTGATTGTTGATTATCTATGCAAAAGGCGGCTCTGGGCAGAAGCAATTGCTCATTCTAAAAGGACTGAAACCAAAACCTGAAGTTACCAGTGATGAGTTGAGATTGCTGCAAAGTTTTTGACTTCTTGTGACTCCATGAATGACCAAAAAATAATAGAGTAACTAGTAATATAGTCATTTTCCGATTTACTTGCAGCTGAGGTCAACTGTTAAAGGTCTGGTGACACCAGAAAGTGCATCTACACGTCTTTGTGAAACAGGCGATGCTTGAGGCTTGGTTATATAGGGACTGCTCACAGGGCTAGCTGCTGAACTAGCATGGGTGGCAAGCTAACAACTAACAAGTTAGCAAGCCAGGAAAATGCTAGTGCTAGTCAGTCACAATAGCTCTCAGGGCTTCTTTCTTTTATTCTCAGTACTTGGCCGTTTACTCCCCCCTTGCATTTTGATTTCAGGATTGTACAGCTACGATTTAGGACTCTCCGTTCCCTAAAAGGTCAATGCTGTCAAGATGGCTTGCTACTGGCAACGATGCGAATTTGCGTGCCAAAGTTCTCCGAAGTTGGATTTCGAACAAAGAAAATTGCAAATTTTTACTTTGTCTCTGAAAGCGAATCCACTGAAAGTGGAGATTACATTGAAATTAATTGATTTCACCATGAAATTTCTACGTTTTAAATGCCTTTTTGACCATCATGCACTGAACTTTGACGGCTATGGTTAGCTAACGTTAATCTGGCAGTCATACAGCAAAAATCAATGTCAACAATTTCAGATTGCTATAAAAAGGAGAAGAAAATGATACCTAGATAGCAGTTAATTGATTATGATAAAATAATTTGAGATGACTATGTCTGGACTAGGCGTGGGTCAGAGGGTTCAAAATGGTTAGAAATGGAGCTCATATGTTAAGCCTCATAAAAACCTACTAACATATTAACAAAAACACACATACAAACCCACAAACTACTGTACACATACACATAATACACCTAGTTTTCGTCATTCCTTTTGAATTTCGTCCTTTTCACGTTTTGCTCTTCTTGTCTTTGTAGTAAAACTCACTTTGAGATTACAACTTGTGTATGATCTGCTTCATAATCATTTTCTTCTTCAATAAACTAACTCTGAACATCTTTACTGTAAGGAGGAAGCACATAGGACACTTAAGTCTATTTCTGCAACACGGTCTAAATTTAAAGATCCTTACGTTCCGCTCCATCTCTCCGGCAGGAAGCTGTCCGGCTGCTGGAACATCTCTGGGTCGCGGTGGACAGAGTGGCTGATATAGATCACACCATAACCCTTTGGGACAAGAAACCCTGCGAGGGTGGAGTCCTACACACACACACACACACACACACAGAGGGAGACATTACATTATTATATCTTATTTAAATTAATTGACATTCACTTTTCTTTATCTGTATCTACTCAACAGTTCTGGATTGTAAAGCTAAAGAAAGTGCTACTCATCATAATTTTTGTGATGATCTCCATCAATTTTCCTGCAACTTTCTGGCAACTCCGTTTTTTCATGGATTTAGGACTGTCCTAAATATGTTTTTTGGGGCTTTGAAGCATCAATTTAAATGACTAAAAGCTTAAAGCTTGCAAAATATTATGAAATTAAGTTAAAATTGAAATATGTAACTGTTTGCACTGAGAGCTGAATAAACATCCAAGTGTTGGAAGTTGGTTTTCACCTCTAATTTTCAAACTGGAAAATCATGCAAATCTATTTTAAAAACTGTTGATCAGGAGGTTCCGGATTTTAAAGCAGATTTGTAAGCAGTGTCATAGCACGCAACTGGGAACACTGAAATGACGCAACTTTAATAACATGCATACATACCCTTTTGAACCAACATGAATGGCAGACTTTTTTAACCCTGATGTTTGGCTGCAATGAAAATTGCAATTTCATTTTGAGCTAAATTTCCTGAGTTGGTTTTTCACAAAGCTCTGGTGAAAGGAGCCACCTTGGGGCAAAAAGACCACTTTCCCAATTGTTGCCCTTTTAATTCATCTTTTCACTACATCCATTAGTAGCTGCACTAATGGACTGCCAGAGAACATGATCACTATTTCTCTTTCCCCTACCCTCTTTCTCATTTTTCTCTTTGCCTCGCTCTGCTGGAGTGGAAAATCTTTTACAAATCTCTTTCTTTCTCCCAGTTCTCAATGAGAGATGTCTCTGCCCTTGCCGAGTTCATTCTCTCTCCCTTTTGCGCTCTCTCTCTCTCTCTCTCTCACACACACACACACACACGTTGCTAAAACTATTGCATATCTTAGTTCCACCTGGATGGAGCTTCTACTTTTTCCACCTGATTGTGAATACTAATAATCTCTCTCTTTCTTACACACCCACCTGCACACAAACATCTCATCAACTCTTTTCACTCCAGGTGCAGCACTTCCCTCTTGATTTTCTTTTCATTAGCGGTGTGTTGGAGGTTTTACAAAGATACTGCCAACTGTCACTCTTTCTGGTTGTGTTCCTCGTTAGTTATTCAATATTAAAACATCACTGTGGTGTCATAATTTTTTTTTTCAATAAACCAAAGAAAGGACTGCATAAGAATGTGCCATATGTTTCTACATTGAATTCATTATAACATTCAATTTATAGTATATGAGACTTCAGTATAAAACATAGGAGTTCTGTACTCATTTTGATGTGGTTACAGTCAGGATGCCAGTTGCAATATGTCACTAATTAACCATAAGTACTTAAGTACCTTTCAACACATAATCTGGTCTACTTGACTCAGCTTAGATATTTTATTCTCTTTCCTCCCCCAATAATAACAAATCCATCTTGCATTTTTCTATTTTTTTTGTTAATTTTTGTTTCTTTGTTTTATATCATGACCTTTGTGGACTTTATGGCTTTAAAAAACACACACAATAAATACACTTATTCTTTGAGTTCTTCTTCTCTAAAATTCTCCCACACGGCATGAACCCGTGTCCCACTGAGGCCAACACTAATCGAAATGTGTTGGTGCGTTTCCTAGAAGTGACAAACTGACTTTCCACTCGGCTTCACAGTGTCACCAGCACACATCATTCCCACTGCCAACCCCAGCCCACTCCCTTCCTTCTGGGGGAGCGGAGCCGATCAATCACGAAGAAAGATCAATGCCTCTGATTGGGCAGTTGCATAAGGCTGTTTGATGAGGTCACAATGATCAAAAACAATGTGGGAGGAGGCGGAGACGGGACTTTGATTAAAGGCGGGATTCTATTGACAGTGCTGATGTCAAACCAGAAAGCAATCATTTTGATGAATGAAAATCAATGTTGTGACAAATACAGTTGGCCTACAGGATATAAGATGATTATGTGTATTGCACTGTAACAAGCACACAGGTTAACACAACAATATAGGTTATAGACGAGAATATTTAACAAACCTTCATAGATAGTAAGTCAGTAAAAACAATGTGGAAATGATGGCTGCATGGAACAACTTATAATAAACAAGGGGTGTACAAAATAACATATAATAAAACAGTGCTACGGTAAATGAATGAAAACACATATGCTGCTCAAATATTGATAGTCAGACCTCTGTTGACGCTAACACACAATGCTAGTAGTAATCAGCGTAACAGGACTCACTAGCTGTCTTTGTTTTACTGTAGTTTCAGTCTCACCTGCAACATTGCAAATGTCTTTAATGCTGCAAGAGGAAAAGTCTCAAAAATAAAGAGGTTGGTACAGGACGCCCACCAACAGTAGCTGAAACACTTGATGCAAAATGCTGAGCCTCAAACTGACCATCAACACAAACTGAACATTACAGGATTGACCAAACTGGTATTTAGTGCAGGGCTAGTATAATGCACTGTATGGTGTTGTCTGGTAGTGTACAGTACACACAAGAGAGAGGACCTGACAGTGGAAGAGACTTTCATCTACAGTAATATGACGCCATCTAGAGGAGAGGAGTGCAACACAGAAAACGGCAAATTCAATCGTGGCCTGTGTCACTTTGAAGACTACAGAATATACAGTAAATACCTAACAGTACAGCATCATAAATCCTTCAAAGTGTACATGAATGGGAACCAATTGATACAACTGTGTATATTAGCACAGGAGGGAATGAAGTTACCCTACAATAGTTAAAATTTTTAATTCTTAGTTGTAACAGTTTGTCAATTTAACAGCCATGTTAAAACACCCAAATGAAAAGATTTGCATAAACTAAATAATTCTCAGCTAAAGAAAATTATTATAAAATATAAACAGCTAACAAACTATATTAGATAGGTTGTACTTATGTTATATTTTGTCAGTAACCAGTTCATATGAAGTGCTATATATATATATATATATATATATATATATATATATATATATATAGTTATAATGGCTTCAGAAAACATCCCAAAAGGGACAATGGATCTCTCAATTCAGAACACAGGATGCGAAATACTGAATATTCATTCAGTACTACATGAAACTGTTATAGTTTGAGGTTTTGTTATTTCCTGTTTTATTTTGTAGTGCGTTCCTCTCCTTGTGTGTCTTGTGGTTTTACTTCCTGTCTTTGTTTGCTTTCCCTCCAGTTTTGATTGTTGGTCCCTCCTTGATTGTTTGCACCTGTGTCTCGTTGTCTCACCTCCCTTAGGGTATTTAGTCCAGGTCTTTTCCTTTGTTCAGTGTTGGATCATTGTTGTTCCTGTCTTGTGTGTGTTGCTGTTGGTGCACTTTTCGTTGTACCTTGTTCCCGTGCCCAGTTCCCTGGCATTCTTACTGTGAGTTCTGTTTGGATTCTTTGTCTTCTTTGGACTGTGTCTGGATTCTGGACTTTGAACTTTGCCTGCTCCTTATTGGATTTGTATACCCTCATTGGACTCTCTTCCTTGTTTCCACCACTGCCAGCCGGTAACCCATATTCTTGTACCTGGACCTGTATCTGCCTATTTACCGGTTACCTGTTTGTTGCCTGTCTGCTTACCGGTCTGTCTGCCTGTACCTGTCTGTAAGCCACCTCCTGTTGTTCATCTCAGCTCTGATCTCCATCCGGCTACTCCATCCTCAAACCGCTTCCTGGTTGTCTGCATTTGGGTCCACATACTACACCACATACGACAGAAACTCAATAGGATGCAAACCAGTCCCCAGGTGAACAGTCCTACCTGAACAGCTATTCTGCGTCCACCAATGAAAGGAGGCCACAGTCTCTGCACCTCCAGCAGTACTCTATGCAGGTAATCGGGGTCTTCCATCGCTCGTCGCCGTGTCTTCTCATGAACATGGAGAAAGATTTTTGTTTAATTCTATTTAAAGCAGAAAGAACTGGGCAAGAGAAGTTAAGGTACATGGTTCTTAAAGAGGCCTCATTGTTGCTCAGGAAGAAAAGAAATCCTGGTAATAACTTTCATTTTACATGTAGCACTGTTTTCATCACATGGTTTTTTTTTTTTTTATCAGGATAAGTGTTTGCTCTAAGAATGAGAACTGAAGGATAATGATGGATTGGAGTGGCATGTTTTAATTACATTCAAGGGCATGCCTTCATTTTCTTTTTTAGGTACTTCATCTTATCAAATTTTTACAACAAAAAAAGCCGTGTGTGCGTACCTGTTCATTTCCACTGAGTGCCAGTGTGAAGGAGGTGAGCAGCGACGCCAGAGCTTTGGGGATCAGAGCTGAGATGAACAACAGGAGGTGCTGGGAGGCAGCGCTGGAGTCAGGCAGCGGCAAAGAACCAAGAGAGCCGACAAAACTAAAGAGCCGGCGAGGCAAAGGACAGCGCAACATTCAGATTAAGATGCCAAGTTCAACAAATCATTACTTATTAACAGCATGGTTACTATGCACAAAATAGTGCATGACCACAGATCAACAGCCTCTGATTTACAGCACAGAGGGAGAGAGCTTTATGCATAAGTGTCACTGCAGTGAGCATCATGATTTTCAGTAGGTAATGTTGCTATTTTGTAAAGGGATTTCAAAACCTCTGACATGACCAATAAGATTTGAGAGTAGCAGAAGAAAGGCAAAAGGTCAGTCGTATGTTTCCATGTACCTATATTTAGCGCATTTTCAATTTGCATACAAATAAGAGCAGAAATACACAAAATGCAATGCTTGGCTGAGGTGGAAAAGTTGGCATATTGGAAAAAGATGATGCAACAGAAGCCAGTGGAAACACATTTTAGCACATTGTGATGTTGTAACCATTTCTGCTTCTAGTGGAGACAAAGGGTTTATGACTTGCTCCCACTTATTGTTCCATGCCTCCACTAAATACATATCTGCATAAAGGTAAGTGATGGAGACACGCACTGCTTCACATTTTATTTTGCAGAACTTCCAGAAACGTACTTAAAACTTGTGCAACAATTTAATGGAAACATAACTACTGGCAATCTTCAGCAAGCAGAAACAAGAGAAGCTGAAGAACCAGATGTGTTCCCACTTCTACTGTACTTCCACCAGCAATATCTTTGAGAACTCCTGTAAGCAAGAGGAAGATTATAAAGAAAGGAGGATGCAAGAGAATGAGGGGGAAGAAGAGAAGCAGTGGGGCGTATCCTTCTGTCTCTACTAGGAAGTGTGTGTGTGTGACACACATGCAGCCTCACCCCTGTTTGTCATTCTCCAGTTTGTCTTTGATGATGTCCATCAGTTTGTCTCTGGCGTCCAGAGCGGTGGAGAAACCCGATGACCACAGAGGAACCTTCACGTTCACCGGAGCAGATATCAGACCTGCGGGGGCAGAAGACGAGGTGTTCAGCAAACAGGCAAAGATGGTCAAAACCACACAAAAAGCCATATTTATTAACTTGAAATAAAAGGGGGGAAGTGAGAGATTTTGCAATACCGTATTGCAGAACAACTTAACAGAACAGACTTGCTAAATATGTCTGCAAGAGAGAGACAGATTTTGAGAGTGAGTGTCTTACAATGCCAGTGCTGCATTTCAATGAAAGACACATTTACATGAACCCTTTTTTGGAGCAGTTTCTTGAACTGATAGCTGCAGAAAGAAAGGGCGGCTTCTTAGGAGTGTGTGTGTACAGCATATCTGTGTTCCTACCATGCCAGTGCTGGGTGCAGAGATGCGCGATTTCCTGGAAAAGTTCAGGCTGCTCCTCCGCTCGTACGTTCAGAAAAAGGCCCAACACCAACTCTGTCCCCAGACGCTTACAGGCAGAGTACACACACTCTGGCTGGCCACTACACACACACACACACACACAGATCACACATCGATTAGTTGCATACATTACCTTTACTGTCCCAAAACAACTAGTCTGTACTGTAAATATGAAGTGACTTGAATGCTGCTAACAATCCCATAATGGACTGAAAATAAAAAAAAAACGCGTCATAAAACTGTATGTACATATAACGGTTGTGTGGCTTTTCTTCACACACACAGTGAAACTACCTGTCCAACCTTGTTTTTATGTTACTGCTGTTATTGTTTTTGCAAATGTTTTTTATATTTTAGTTTTACAGCTTGTGAAACAACTTGTAATCCTGCTTTGTACGTTGCTTTGGACGAAAGCGTCGGCCAAGAGAATAAATGAAAATGCTGGAGGTTTATGTTAAGTGTTACCTGAGAGAGAGGTCCTTCAGACAGCGCTCACATACACTGTGGACAGAAAGAGGTAGAGAAACACAAACGGACGCACGCGCACACTTTAGTCTCAAGATGAAGTCATTCAAAAACAGGTCCTGGCAGTGCTTTTTGCTACATTCTGTACATTATAACAACAACATAATCTACGTTCACTTGCTATTCCAGCATTTGAATCACCATATTACACACAGTATAGTTATTGTAGGGATTCGTGGCTCCATAGAACAGACAGGGGGTCAGCGTTTTCTCAAGAAACCTTGGACATGGATGGACGCGTTACAACTGTTGCAGCAATAAAGGCTTTGCAGTTGTGTCACAAATGTCCTTGCCACCATTTTTGGTGTCATCATGGACATCCATTGAACAAGAGGCTTCAAATACACAAGTAAAAAATGAGAATGAGCACCAAACTCAAGTCTGTCTGTGAAGAACCACGTGACTCAACAAACGTCAGTCAAAGGCATCCACAACAACAAAATATAATAGGAATTCATGCTGAAAAACTATTCTAATAACATTACTTTCCCCACCTGGTGATATAATCACTTGATGATTCCAGACAACTTCCTGTGAACAGGCTGGTGAGAGACAGACGGAGGAGACATGCCTCCTCACCTGAAACACACAAATACAAGTTACTCATGTTTATATTTGCAGAACTGTATTTAAACACATTTTTACAATTACGATCTTGTGTTACATAAGTGTAGGGTATATATTGCTGTGAGTGTGTTACTATTGTTTTTTGTGTGTGTGTTTACCATTAGTGGTGACAACGGTGTCACCATACATGTTGGTCATCAGGTCAGTTGGATCCTTCAGAAACAAGTTGGACTTCTCTGAAACACGCAATGTGAACTTTGTTACAAACACACACGCATATATACATACTGTTCACACACACTCAGTACACAATCAAACACACATTGTCCATGTCGGGGTTTGATTCTGCCTGCAAGTGTGTGTGTGTGTGTGTGAGTGCTAAAAACAAAGCAGGCTAGCAGGAGGGAAAGAGATACTGAGGATGTGTAACAGTTATCCAGTCACATGTAACAAGATACCAGGATTCAATAATGCAAATAAATCCTCTTATGAAATCCACAGCATCAACAACACTTCAAAATGGCCGAGGGAAACAAACAATTAAATCAAGGTTGGAAATATGTATGATATGTCTAAATGGACTGCAGTGTATGTTCACACATTTAGAGAAGTAACTTTCCCCATGCCTTACATCTGCTTAAAAAATAAAAATCATAATCTAGTCTAGTTAATGTCTGTTTTGTAATAATGTTCTCTTATATCTCAATTCAGTGTGCTACTATTTCTTTTATTTGGGTATTTCATCAAGTTATATGTGCAGATATTCAATTCTTAAATGAGATTTTCTTGTTCACAAATGTTATATAATAAAATTAAATATATAATGCACTGAGGAGTTTGGCCTATTTTGTGAAAAAGGGGATACAACATGTTTATATTCCTCAGACTATGGTACAGGAACTGAAAAACATTTTTTTTTTTGAATTAGTACTGAAAGTCAGGTATAGTATTGGCACCGATATCTAAAATTTTCAAATAAGCAACATCCTTTAAAGGCTGAGTCCAATGAAAAATCAGTATAATACTCCTATGACCTATAATAAGTTAAACTGTACTTTAAGGTGAGTTTATAGCAACTTTATTTTATTTATTTTTATTTTGCCCCCTTATGTTCCTAGATGCATTTCTATAGTTCTTCTGTAGCCTTTAATATTTATAACTTATGTTGACATCACAATTAGGGAAATAATTAATATGTCATATAGTTATCACATTTCCCAAGTGTTAATAGTGCAACCGTTACCTTGTTTTAAAGGGTAGCAGACTATAATAAGACTACAATAAAACTTAATCAAAGTAACATCTTCCCTTCCCCGTCTCCAGCAACATCACGAGTCTCTCCCATGACAGATCAGACTAATCCCTGATTAGGGGGTGAATTGTCACTCCACACAGAGGACATTTTTCTTTTGTTCCTTTGCCTGACATCAAAATCTGACTCATTATCCTGAGGCAGAGGAGACAAAGTCACTATGAGCTCACTAGAAACTACAGATACACTAGTTTCCCTGTAAGAATAAATGTGTGTAGTGACATATGATTAAAACAAAATGGTATCACATCTAATAAAGTCACCAATAATTCCCTCAAGTATTACTTAACTATACTATGACTATAAAATCTATAAATCACCATAAGAATATTAATGACCTTGTGGAAACAAAACATGTACTTCACGTGTTCACGTGTGGCGTGCGCGTACACACACACACACACACACACACACACACACACACACTCATATATACATGCGCACACGTGCACAACATACCACACAGCAGCTCTCTCGCTCCCTGCACGGAGCAGATGAAGGCGGTCGGTCTGTTCAGCAGGCGGCACTGAAACACTCTGCTCTGGTGTTTCTCGATCCTCTGCCGGCAGAAGCTCACCGGGTCCCGGTAAAACTCCAGCGACTTGTCCCCGAGCACCGACACACCTGCATTTCCTGGTAGTTTGGACATGGCAGACGCAATTTTGCCCAGTTTTTTTTTTTAAGTTGGAAGGTGAATTCAATCAGGATGTTAAAGACTCTGCTCACAAAACAGTGACTCTAAACTTTATTAAGACGGTCCAGGTTCAGAGTAAATCCTGCTGTCACCGACTGTTAATTAATTTAATCCGCGTGGCTCTGCAGGAACGACCTGTGTGTCAAATTACTGCTATCTCACTGTTGGTACTGTTTTCTCTGAGGTAACCGAAAGTATCCAGCTGCAGAGTGACGCGTTCAGGTGCTGTCCGTAATTTAGGTCTACCTATTACTGATGCGTTACTGTGTCTGTTCGTTTTCATTACTACTAATTGCTTCTGCTGCTACTTCTGGTACCGTAGCTACAACAGCTATATGCTACTATCACTATCATGGTTGGATCGCATCTTTAATGTGTCCCTAGGTATTTTGGCTAATCTTAAAGTGCCCGGACAGTTTGGTTGTTGGGTGTCTGACCGCTTTTTTCTGAACATTGAGTTGTGTTTCCTCAGCCCATAAAGCCTCAATGCGCCAGTAAGCAATTGATCAAGTATGACAAATTTTATTCAGAGATTTTGTTTTTAAATTAAATTAATGATGAATTAATTAATTTTTCATTGGAAACTATTCTCTATACAGTTGAATTGTATGCTTGCCGGTAGCCAAATTGCACATATTTGCATGTTCAGCTGACTAAAAAACTATAGCAATTAATTGGAATGAATTAATTGAACGTGTATCACTTTAACACTCTGTATTTTCCCTACAATTAGAAACACATTACATGATTTTTTCCAAGTACCTTCCTAAGAATTTACAACTACATACAGTATAAGTTCCCTTCTAGGAAATTATAGAAAATATATATAAATGGGACCAAAAAACCCCCCCAAAACTAGATAACACGACACAAAGATGCACCATGATTCTAACTTTGATCTATACATTTTATTACTTAAGATGCTTCAAATGCTAAACAATGAAGAATTGAGAATTACATTTGTTTGTTAATTACATGTAAAGAGTAGCTTCCCCAACACTTGTACCTGTTGCTACAACAACTTCGACTACATTACTACTGCTGCTTTTACTGCAACTATTACTTCTACTGTGCTGTTAATGCTGCTGCTAACACTGCTCCTATTGTAACTATACTGCTGCCAAGGCTACTAGCACTGCTATGACTAACTGTACTGCTGCTGCTGCCTCTATTACTCCTGCTGGTCCATGTTTTTGTCCTTTGGCTGAGTTCCATTTAAACTTTTCATCTCATTCCAATGGCTCAGTGTCAGAAGGAAAGTCTCTGAATTAGGACAGTATATTGTGCCCTTGTTCTGTGCCCTGTGGATGCTGTTCTGAACTGCCCACACTGACTACAAGTGCTTGCCTCCGCCTTTGTTTTATCAAACCTGGCCTTGGAGGGATGCTATTGTGGCACAGGTATGGTTGATGGGGCAGTTGGAGCAGAGGATGTAGTCGGGGTCTGGGAGGGAGCGAGCACCACCTAAATGGAGAGAGTTGCAGTGCTGGGAACTGTTGAACAGCTGTTGAGACAGAGGAAGGGGCTTGGGGGAGAAATGAATGATGGATCTGTTGGGATGAGATTTGACGGATGAGGGCGGACAAAGTCCTGCAGCTTGAGTCTTTGGGTCCAGGTGTCTCTGGTGAGGCAACTTCTGAAGCACAGCTGATGGGGTACTAGAAACCTCAGTGATTGCTCTCTTTTTTGTCTTTGCCAGTGCCTTGCCTACTGTGCTCTGTGGCAGGAGATAAACATGCTGAATGCCACAGGCAAGACCAATGCAAGATCCTGCTTATTGACCTGCTTCCTGTACCACTGCATAAGTGTAATTTAGTTCTTGGGATGCTTATGAATCCTACAGGGCCCGACAAAACTAGCCTCTATCAAACGACAGCAGTCTGACCATTAGGCAGGGCAGGCAGAGGAACCTAGGACACAGTGCTTCAGGCTCTCCATACCAGGGAGCAACTCTTTTTTTCTTTTAATATTAAAATGCTTAAAAAGTAAAGACTAATCATTTGCAAATTTCAAATATTTAATATATATTAATATAATATTTACAGTAAATAGAAGCCCATGTCAATAATAAACAGCAATCTAATAAGTCGTGGCTAATGGGTATTCAAACAGCAATTAAAAACTACAAGAAAGTTCAAATGAAACAATGCCATTACAAAGGTAAAAATTTATTTGACAATTTTGATATTGAACGAACATTTAGGCTTTAAACATTTAAACATAATTGAATAAATAACAATAAAATAAATACTACTAATAAATTTACATTAACAAATTGAACAAGGTGGATTGGTGTAATTTCACATTTTATACCGATACTCAAGAACTCTTAAACTTTAGTATAACAACACATTTATTTCCACACCGCCGTCCCGTTGGCCAAAAATTGACTTACCTCGACCACCTCCGCATCCATCATAAGGCTTTGGGCATCCCTGCAGCTTCTGAGGGGGTCAGCGGAGGGCCCGGGTTTGAGGAGGGCCTCTGCCTCCTCTCTTAGCCCCTCTGAAATTGCCAGAGGAGCACTTCTAAAAAACATTGTGTCCTTAACAACATTAAGAGTACAAGGGGTAGACTGCCCCCTCAACATGTGGCCCTCGCTTTAACCTCCGTCTTTCTGTCGAAAATGGTGGCAACTTTATTATTATTTGTGGTGGCTGGCCTTGCACCATTATTTATAAACTCCCAGGACACCACCCTGGGCTGCTCCACCACAGCCACCACACATAATGTGGAGTGGTGGGGGCTTGAAATAGGGAGTTTCAGGCTTCGTCCAGATCTCCTTAGGGCCATTCTGAAAAGATAAAATAAACACAAAATTCTACAGATAAGCTACTATTAGACATGTATTTATTTTTGTAACATTTATTATTCAATATGTATTTACTGATATTATACTATATTTTTTCTATTAAAGTGTGCTTTCAGTTAAACTAAGACGGGAGAGTGATGACTGCTGCACCCCGCCGCTCTTTGCCTTCTCACCCTCAAAGTGCCTGTGGTGTCCCAAACTCCTCTCTGTGTGTATTAGTTCTAATACAATTTAGTGTTGTGCCAAAAACTTAAAGCTGTTATAGTCTATGACAAATACACATAACTCTATGTCCATGGTAAAGGCACGTCTTTGTGAAACTTTAACGTTTCTTGTAACCGAATAATCACAATTGTGGCCAAAGAAGTGTTTGCAGTTTATAGCTATGCAGGCATGACATTTATGTAATTATAGGCAATAGACCAACTATAATATTGTTTCCGATGTTGCATTGAAATACGTTAGGTGAAAAACATTTGTACAGTCTAAGAAGCTGTGGAATTTAAATGATAATACGTCATGGCCTGAATAATGCTTTGCTGGCATTCTTGATATAATAACTTGTCTTCTGTCTGCCTCTTCTTGTGTAGTCTTGAGTAAAACTTTTCCATAAAACTAAGCGCCAAATATTACAGAAGCAACAGTAAATACAACTAATTTTATGTCAGAGGTGTATAAATAATGGAATATTTACTCAAGAAACAATGAATAAAGGTGCGAAAAATTAGAAATGTATTTCAAACATTTAAATGGTAGGCTAAATATAAACAATTCAACAAGTAAAAAGTTTTAGAAAGTCAAAAAACAAAACTATGCAAACCTTGACAAAAGGCAGTTTTTTAAATGCTTTTTCAATTGGAAGCTAAAGGGCCTCCTCAATTTCGAAGACCTTGTCACACTCCACCAGCAGTTTGAGGATTCTCCATTGCTCCCAGAGCACCAGCAATGTCAGCTGTGACTGTGTCCTGTAGGGAGAAAATCAACATTAGTTCTAACACAAGGGCCCCAGCATCTTTTAAGCCTGAGGCATTAAACAGTTTGTGGTCCAGCATTTATAGATTTTTTTAATCACACATTTTTATTGGCACAATCTTAAAAATACAAACCCACCCTAAGACTCCCTCTTATTATTTTCTTTATTAATTTCTTTATACCTTTGCCTGAAAATTAATCTAAAAAGGTTAACTCGTATTACAAATATAGTCCACAAGAAAGCGAATTAATTCCTACCCTGCTTTGTTAAATCAACATTACAAAGCCAGATGAATTAAGCACAAGCTTCAATCAAATCATGGATTATTTGCCTTTTTTATGAAATAAATTAGGTGCTGATTTCCCCAGCCCCATTTTTCTGCTTCTTCTTTTTCATTTCTTTTTTCATTTATTTCATTTAATATATTCGTTTATTTGGTTTTATTTATTTAAATCTAAATAAACCTTTTATTTAAAAATTTCCCCCAAAAATTTTGACTTTTCGATTTTTTCTTGGTCTTGGTTGGTCTTTCACGGCGACCACACGCAGGGAGTGGTGGGGGCCAAGAGTAGGGTGTCTCCGGTTTACTTCCTAGTATTTTTCGTAGAGCCATTCTAAAATACATAAACTATCTGCAAACTAAATTAAGTAAAAATATAAAACCAAAAGAAATGTATTGCATGGATTAGCGCTTTACTGAATTGGTTAATTCTTAAATTATTTAATTATAATTATTTTAGTTGTATATTTTTATTTGAATTCATTTGAATTTGTAGAGAATGTCTTAGATATTTTAGGTGTATATTCTTCTTAGATTTTTTTGTTAAGAAGATGTTAAGAAGACAAAATAAAATAAAAAACCTACCTCCTGCGCTGTGAAATTGGTGGACTGAAGGCTGTACCCGTAGGTGGAAGTGCCGCCTTTTAAGTGTGTCTTGGGCTCCTATTTGGAAGGAAAACTGCCTCCCCCCAAAGGTTTAAAGAAACCCGTGTTTTGTCCTTTAAAAAAATGAGAAAACTATATTATATTTATGCTCCCATACCCCATATTTCCTTCAAATGAAAACCTACCAAACTAGTGCATTTAAACATTGCATTATATACAGCATTGGCCGCCCGATAACTGAGTGGTTAGGACGCATACCACATGGCCTGAAATGCCCTGAGCAGTGAGTCCTCGGTTTGATTCAGCTGGACCGTTTGCTGCATGTCATTCCCCTACTCTCTTACATACACACAGCATATTTAATGCTTGCCTAAGAAATAACTTCACTTGAGTGTGTAATTATTGTATTTCGATTTTGTGCTAGATTAGATCTGTGATCCTCAATGATTGTGCTGCAACCGGGTATCTCACCCATATGAAATAGATTGTTTAACACTCTCCTGTCATAGATCTCCATCATTCCAGCTTTGACAGATTAGTTACTCTTTCTTTTAATGCTATTTGGCAGTGGTGGAATGTAACTAAGTACATTTTCTCAGTATTGTACTTAGGTACACTTTTGAGGTACTTTACTGGAGTATTTTCATTTTCAGCTACTGTATATTTCTACTTTTTCACAGGGAAAACACTGATATTTCACAGGAAAATGTTGTTGAAAATTGTACTTTTTACTGCATCACATGTATCTGACAGCTGTAGTTAATAATAACTTCTCAGATTAAGATTTTACAAACAAAACATGTGATGATCTTATAAAATATGATGCAGTGCTTTACCATTAAACAAACCAGTAGTGTATAAAGTACCTAAAATTGGCAACCCATTGACAAATTACAAAAAGTAATAATATTCAAAAATACAATGGATTATTAATAAAATAACACACACTGAAAGAAGTGTATTTGGTTAATGAAAAATTTTACTTGTAATACTTTTAGTACATTTTGCTGATAATACTTGTACTGTGCTTGTACTTTTACTCAAGTAACATTTTGAATGCAGGACTTTTACTTATAATGGAGTATGGTATTTCTACTTTTACTTAAGTAAATGATCTGAATACTTCTTCCACCACTGACATTTAGTAGCATTATTAGTATTAGTAATCAAGTCTATCTTTCTCTCTCTCTTCCCTCCTGAAGCTGTCCATGGTTCTGAAACACTCAAAATACACTGATGTGCCCAAGGCACAAGCTGACTTTAATCTTAATGCAATTTATCGCCTACCTGCTGTAATGTCACAGCTTTCAGGGGCACCGCCTCTTTCCCCCCTTGGACTTTTTTTTTATGGTGAAGAGCTCAACAACAAGGATAAGGTATTGGTGTTATTTACACATTTTATACTCACATACAAGACCACAATATGAACATTATCTTTTTGAAATGAATTAAAAGGACTTGATTGGTCTTTCACGGTGACCACACACAGAGAGTGGTGGGGGCCACGGTTTACTCCCGTGTATTTTTCATAGAGCCATTAAATAAACAAACACAGAAAAAGTTATGTCAATACAGATAGGCTACTTTTTCTACTGCAACTAGTTTGACAGCTCAGCTTCATATTTGAAAGAAAGAACATCATTGAGTGCGTTTACATGCGCACAAGTATCCTGGTTATGATGGGTTTTCAGAGTATCCCCATTATGTCTTAAGCATGTAAACATCATATATATGGCTCTGTTGTTGTACCAAATGTTTTCTGTAGCGCCATTCAGAAAACACAGACAGAAAAAATACAGTTTTAAGATACAAGGTAACATTTATTTAGTAAAATAATAAACACACCATAACATGTTCCGGATCCGGTATAACTACATAAGGAGAGGTAGGCGGCATGATACAGCTGTGTGCAAGTACCAAAGATGTTGAAGTTATAAACAAACATGAGGGTGCAGGTAAGATGTTCAAGTGATGTTACACTTTCTACAGTTAACTGTCGATTACTGTTGGAGTAGGATAAGGTGCATTGATGTTTACATAGCTGTTTAGTGTAGTTAGCCTCAATGATAAGACTGCTCTAAATGTATAAAAGTCAATTTACTGACATTTCTGTGAAACTACTGCCACATGTATCTCACAGCAGCTTTAAGACAGACCGACAGAGGTGTTAGTGGTAACAGTAACACACAGATAGCTACATGGTCATAAACACACACAAACATTTCGGCTCACTGCAGTGCTTATAGTTCAGTTCTTAGACCTCAGCTGATGTTTTATCTTAAACTCCTTTTCAGTACACTTAAGCTCATTTAAGTCTTTATTGTAAAACTTCCATTTAAACTCCTTTCACTATATTTTGCAGCTGCCTCTTCATACAATCAGCTTTTCAACATCCAGCATTTATACCACAACTTCTTCAGAAATTGCCTTCTCTAGTTTAGTGTGCTTGATGTGCACATTTTTGCTAATTTAGCTAGTTTTACTCTGAGTACTTCCTCCACCACTGCATGTGCCTGTACATGCAAGAGAGGCTGTCAGAATATAGAAACAAGAAGCACAGAGAGCCATACTTCAACAATGTTAAACATCTGCAAGCCATCGGCCTACATTAGACATCAGTGGTGAAAAGTAACTAAGTATATTTAGTCAAGTACTGTTCTTCAGTACAAGTTTGAGGTACTTGTACTTTACAGTAAGTCTATCCATTTTTACTCCACTACATTTATTTGACAGCTATAGTTACTGGTTACTTTTCTGATTAAGATTTTACGTTTAAAAAAAAGTAAAAACATTTGTGATATATAAATGCATTTTAAAGATTAACACACAACAACCGTCTTGGCTTGTGTCTCCTTACAAGAAAGTAGTGTTGCGTTGGGGGCTTTTATCATGTTTCAGATGCCTATGAGTTGTTAGCAGTTCCGATATGAAGCTTCCCCTCTAAACTTCTCACTTGTTTTCATGGTTTCAACAAAAAAGAAAACAATTATCTCACAACCCCTCAGATTTATCTTGTGACCCATTGGAGAGGGCCGACCCTAGGTTGGGAACCACTGGACTAAAGTAGCTAACAATAAAGTAGATAAAACTAGCTGTCCCGGCTTCAAAGCTTCAGTGAAAATTACCCGCGAATATTAGAAGCTAATTTCTGAACCGACAGAGGAGGCGTTGAATAAAAAGGCTTTAAACCACTTAGGTTTTGCAGCATCAAGTTACTTTTGTCTTCTTTTTTATTTGTTGGCAATTATACTAATTTACACTAAAATCTTACACTAAATCTTAACACTAAATTCATGAATTTGAACTTCCGCCTCCCAACAGCTAGCGCTAATGTTAGCTAATTTCTGGATTAGCTCATTTCTGAACCGATTTTCATTTCGTTAACTCACATTTTTATTTGAATATAAAAAAAAACCGTTTTGCAATAATGCTTCACTATTAGGCCTATTAAATACTTAACATACTTTATTGTGCGTACATACTCTATTTTCCTGCTTTTTGTCTCCATAATTTAGTTAAATTAGTTATATTTTAGTTTAACGATTTAGTTTTGATTTTATTTATTGTCTACAACTTTCTGGGCAGCCGTCAAACTGTGACTATCTCCTCTGTCTCATTGCATTATATGGCCACACGATGGCAGCATCGATCACCTCTCTCTACCTCTACCTCTCTTTCTCTCTGTCTTCCTCCATCTCAATGGCACGAGGCGGACTGTCGCCCAGTGTCATTCATCTGCGGCTCGTGCAGATCGGACTCTCTGTGCACGCGGCTTTTTTTGTATTCTTTTCTTCATTTCAGCCGGAGCATGAAAGCCAGGAGTACGCACTGCGGCGTCAGGGTCGGAGGAACGGTGGCGAGGAGCCCGGCACAGGTGAGCATGTTACATGAAATGTGTTTTGAAAAGTTTGACAGACAGGAGGAAGAGAGGTAGAAGAAATGTTTGTAAGAGAATTTCAATTTTTAGCATGTCACAGTCATGTTTAAGCTGTGTCGAGTTCAACTTCAAACACACCGCTACTCTCCAGATAATAATGACAGTTTAATTAAGTAAAATTTAAAGAACTGAAAACTCGAATTACACTATTTTCTCGGAATATTTGCTTGCAAGAAACAGTTTACTGTGTTTTGTCTCCAACCAGGAGTTCGGCATTTTTCTAATTGTCATTGTCACATTTATGTATTGACACTGAAATGGCAGCAGGATATTTGAGTGGTGAATTCATCTTGTCTCCATCCTCCTCCTTGCCTAATCTGCAGTCATCAAATCAAATGCAATGCACTTCATTTTGACTGTTTATAATTTTAAAATTATCATTCACTACTTGACTCATTCATAGCCCCAATTACTACAATGTGTCATATTCATAATTTATGTTAATCAACCCACTTGTAAACAAAAAAGAATGATATTTGAACTACATTTGATGGTCATTATAAGTACTGTTTTTCCCTCTAAGAGGACACTTACTGCACATCAGTTTTATTCTATTAGTCTGTAAACTATGAATTTACCTCTTAAAATTAGCTGATGTCCCTGATTTCACCACTTGTAGTGCTTCTATTTGTTATTTTCTTTAAACTACAACAAATGTAAAGGTACATGTGCAGAGACTTTTATATAGACAGGAATATAGTCTGCAGATATATTCTAGAAATATTATACATGTAGATAGAGGAGCAGAAGTTAATGGGCTACAACTTTCCATTACAACAGATAGGGTTTTGTTTAATATTTAGTACATATTCAAATAAACTTCAGAATAAGTGCTTAAACTTTAGTTGAACTTTAGCTCTTATCACTTGTTTTATGAGAGGTGTATCTACAGTAGATGTGCGTAATAGTTGAAAAAAGGGTTTCAACAGGAGGAGAATTCAGGGGTATCTGCCCAGTCATTCCTGGGTCTGTTGGTCTGCTGAGACAGCCGCGGAAAGATTTGTAAGACTTTGTTTCACGTCATCGTCTCCAAAAATGTTTGGAGACACGAAAAGGTCTGCTGTTGTTCAATTATGCCGAACACAGTGAACTGACTGCTGACATTTCAGCGCAGACGTGCTGCAATTTCTCCGTCCTTGTTATTTTACTACAGTATAGTTTGTCTATTAGGAACATGGACCACACACAGACACACGCATTTATTACTGTATCCACACAGAAGCTCATGTACACACACACACACACACACACACACACACACACACACACACATCTATTGATGGATGCACTTCAGAAGGTGTTGGTGGCTGCTGCTGTATATTTGGCTGCTTTTCAATTGATTGAGCCTTTAATTGAGTGTAAACATTGTAATAGTACTGTACAACAGTAAGATAACTGCTCTGATACACTGTAGATTGTACTGTTTACACTATGTGAGCATGTGTGTGAGTTTGTGTGAGAGAGAAAGAGAGGGATCAAAAAAGAGAAAGGCAAAAGGTTTTTGAAAAGTTGTGAAAAGAGCATAATGTCCTAAGTAGAAGTAGATTGACATTTAAATATTTGAGTATTCTAGTAAGTAAAGGAGTAGATATCAGGTGGCAAAAGCAGGAAACATTTACCTCCAAGTCCGATGATGTGTTTTCAAGCTTTTTAAAATTTTTCAAACCATAGATAACCTACCCTAAGCCTGCCTAACACTAATTTACTGAAACCAAGTTTTCCAGTCTCAGTGAGGTATACCTCTTTACCTTGTTTTGTGAGAACGCAGCTGCATTAAGTTATCCATTAGCTAACCATTCTATTCAACAAACCTAAACATTTTGGCTCCAAGAGCAAGGAAAATCAGACTATGTGTTGCGAATAATATTAATACTCAGCCCAGTATCCCTAGGAATTATGTCCATATTGGACGGTTCTGCACCTCACTATTAACGTTCAATGCCAACGCAGAAAGTAGTGTGTAGTGTGCGACTTTCATGCAGGAGACCAGAGTTCACTTCCCATTACAGACCTGCAGTTAGCATTTGCTTTTGTACTAACCATAACCACAACCTTTCAGTAACGTTAACCAACTGCTTTAGTTGCCTTTCCCTAACCATACTATAACCATATTTTATTTGACATAACCATGATCTTTCCGTAACCTTAAACATACCGTAGTTGCCATGGGCAACGTTACTGTAGAAAGTGAAACGTTTTAAAATGTTGCCATTGAATCTGGGGTTTTAGAGAATTGTCCAATATTGATGTTCTTGTCTGGCGATAGGGTTGGAAGACAAAGCATTTCTACAAAATGACAGCAGCATGAATTAGACATGATATTTTCACCTTTTAATGTCAAAACAGTTGGTAACTATTGGGTTTAGGTAACTTTAAGTTAGGCAAAGGCACACTCGTACTATACATCGACTTGTCGATTTGCTCTGTTTTCTCACTTTCTTTTCTCCATTCTCTAAATAACTGTAACTACTGTTTTGAAGTGCTATATACATAAAACTAACCTACTTACTTATTTGCTGTAATAGGTCAGTGTCAAACTACTGTTTTACTAACATATATTGTTTGTATATTGTTTTTGTACCTTTTTTATGGTAGGAAATGTATTTCTTCTTGTCAATGGAGAATATTAATTGCATATTAGGAAATCATTTCATGAGATTTCATCCAGCATGGTGTTTAAATGAAGGTTGAGAGGCAAGTTATAATATATAGTAGGTATTTGGCTAGTGAAATGGCAGAAGTGGTCAGTGGATTTAGGGTGTCATTCATTGATCTCACTTGACATATTTCCCATTTCAGTGATGTAATCAAACATAATCAAAATTAAATGGCAGCTCAACAAGACAACCATGATAGCCCACAGCCCACTCGTACTGTTCTGATTGTTTGCCTGCAGTCTTCGCTAAAGCATAAAGTATTACAGATATTAAGAAGGGGTGACTTATATTTAGTTAGACTGAAACACACATGATGCAGCTTTTTCAAACAAGGCTGATGCAGTGGTTTTATCCAATAGTAATTCCCTAGGCCATTGTTTAAATCTCCTCTATGGTAATAAAATCACTTTCATTGCTTTCCCTTGACATGGCTCCTTTTCTCAGTAAGTCCAAACCAGCATTAGCTTGCCAACATCTTTTGGCTTGTCTACATGTACAAAACATAGTACATGGAGGCCACACTGTGTAACCCTTTAAACACACAGCATTGGTCCTATTCAGCAGTGAGAATAAGAACCAATAGATCCTCATCACTCATCTTCCCTTAAATTGTTTCCCAGGAATAAACAGGCTCAATTGTGTAACCTCTGGCAGCATCTGGGAAGAAGACAAAATAAATAAAAGGCAATTTGTGAAAACAAGCCATCATGGTGATTCACCATTTTTAGACAGTTTATTGTATCAAAAGTTGAATCTGGATAAAATTCAGATATGATTTTGATGACCTGTGAAGAAAATAAGCACTCCTGCTTCATCCAAAAATTTAAACCCAAAGCAAGGCACAACTCCACCACTGGCTAGCAGCCATAAGCAGACTGATAGCCCTGTCCAGTTTTTAGGTATGAGCATCTGTAAATTAATCAGGCAGGTAAAACAAACTGGTGTTGAGAGACAGTGAATGTACTCAAGTAACCTGCCCCTTAAATGAAGATAAAACAGTGTATTAGTCACAGAAAAAGATTTTGGGGATCTGCCCTGGTCTCTGCCTTTACCAAAAACAGTTAATTTCTTGTCCCTGCTATTGCCTACTGTGCTGTCCTTATTAGCCACTCCCCTGTGGACAGTAGGAGAGAGCCACCACCTTCAGGCTAATTTTAGGCCGTCTGTACCAACGCCAACTCATTAGCCTGATTCCCAGGGCTAGCCAGGCCTTATTCATTATCAGTGTCACATCACCCAAAGCAACATATCCGTCTATACTTTTTGCCTCTTGGTTATCAATAGAGATAAGTTATGGTATGAGCAGTAGTAAATTCAACACAGTGTTGTCAACATTAACGTAAGCTCTTTGTTTTGGTCCTATTGCGGATACAGTATGGAAATACTTTTTCCTTGAAGATATTTACCCAGTTTTTCTTCACTCATCTAGACTCTTCTCTCCTTTCTGTTCTTCGCGGTTTGTTAGGAAGCCTTTTGCAGCTGTTTATTTTGTCCAGTATGAAAAAACAACTAGTGACTGACTTGCATTCCACCCACTGAGATACACAGAACTACACCTATACCTGAACAAGTGTGCTAGTGCTCTGCAGGTCTAGGTGTGGAGAGGAGGAATGTGAGATTGTTTTAGCAAAATCTTGCAAGCCAGAATTGTTTAATTGGTTAAATTTGGTTTGACTGACATATGACAGAAAACTACTTTTACATCACTTTTACACTCCAAAAAGTGATACAAGGTAGTGCTGACAGTATTAACTGATTAATCGATTTGTAGATCAACATAGAATTAACTGACAACAATTTTAATAATCAATTAATCATTTAAGTCATACAGTAAGCAAAAATTCACCGTGCTTCTCAAATATGAAGATTTGCAGTTTCTCTATGTTTTATATCATTGTGGAATATCTTTGGATTTTGGACCGTTGGTAGAACAAAACAATCAATTTCAAGACATTGCCTTGGGCATTTTAACTATTTCCTAACATTTTATAGACTAAGTAATTAAAAAAAGTGAATCACCATTAGTTGCAGCCTTAGTGCAAGGAATGTGAAATAAAAGATTAGTGAACTTAGTGAACAGGGGTTTCCCACTGGACTAATAAATAAAAACACAGTGCACTTGTGTTGTCAAGAAGTGAGTAGACATTTCTGCGATTGACAATGCAGCCAGTGAGTGGAGCCTTCAAATTCTCATGGTGAACAACTGCTTAATGCACACAGCAAGTAATGTTACTAACGTTAGCTAGGTTGTGGGTTAGCAAACTGTCCCTACAGTTGCTTCTGCGAAGCTAACAGCCAGAGAGGACGAGGCGGTTTCCCAGAGCCAGCAAACCAACTCCAGACAGCGATACTCACAACTCTTCTGCTACTATAGAAAACATCACAACAGCAGCATATCTTGGCAAACTAGAAAGTAGGCTGAATGTCCGCAGGCAAAGTTTGTTGCACGTCCATCTATTCACTGGTGCTGGACAAAACTTGTAGATAACAATTTTCAGTTAAATATTATCACTGTAAAATAATTTTATTTGTTTTATTTGAATAATTGTACTTATGTATGTTTGCATGGAGGCCATGCAAAACATCAAGTTAACCATTATACATCTGTGGATAAATGAATGAAGAGGGACTGACAACATTTTAAATAGTTGTTGCTTTTAGTATGTATATAGTTTGATTTGAAGTAAAATCTTTATGAGAAGAAGCTGTTTGTTGTTATTTTTTTCTTTTTAATGGTTGGGGTATAATTGTTTCCTTGAACTTATTTTAAGCATGATTTCCCGGCAGCACGTGTGCTGTAGGAGATATTGATGTGGACAGTGGTGCTATGAGAAAGTGGAAAACTGATCACTCCTAACTAAATCCATGGGGAGGCATAGTGGGTGATGGCCCTGGGTAGATTATTTATTTCCACAGCCTGCCTGTCTTTTGCATTTGTGCACATGTAGCTTTGAGTGTGTGTGTGTGTGTGTGTGTGTGTGTGTGTGTACTTCCATGCACATGTTTGTGTGATATTCACTTCATTCTGTAGTCATTCTCCGTTTACCCCCTTCATCCAGTGAGCTGGCACCCTTATTGTGACGAGCCCAGCACGCTCAATTACCTGCTCACAACCCATTACCCTCACCCACACAGCTTTATTCAGAAGACATGCTCCATCCACTCAGAGTTGCATCTTGCTCCAGTCATGCGTGCAACAGGCTACTGTGTGATTTAGTGCATCCCTGTGAGCACATGGAAAAGTCAGCGCCTCTTCACCAAGGGAGAAAATCTGAAAAAACTAAAGGTTATTGAATATTCAGTAATTGTTGGATATGTTTTGTTCAACCTTTTTGGAGCAGCAGATTAATTTTGCTGCACAGCGGGTGTACAGACAATTTCTGGATATAAAATATTGACTCATGGCTTTAGGAGAATATTGTTTATTGTTTATTTGGATCCCCTTTAGTTGTTACATTGGCAACAACTACTTTTCCGGGGGTCCATATTAAGAAAATACTGCATAATCACATGCAGTCATGTTCACACACACAAAAAGATTGTAGATAGAAAATACAAAACAACAAATACAAATAACCAACACAAAATGTAGCCAGCGCAAAATTGATGTGACACAACAGATAAACATCAGCCACTGCCATCTGTGAATGTCATCCTATTTGCCGATAGGCCGATAGCAGTCAACAAGGTGAATATTGGCCGCTACCAATGTTCGGCTGACATATCGGTGCATCCCATCTTTTTCTCATGTGTCCATTTTTAGTGACTAACAACAGTAATTTAACAGTTCAGAGGAGTTTTTCCACCTGCAGTCTGGTAGGTTTTTTTCTGGAGAGAATTTATGTTGAGGAAGAATTGGGCAGTAACGCATTACTTAGAGACATGTTACAGTAATGTGATTACTTTTTCAGTAACGAGCAGGGTGAGGGATTACAATTTAAAATTCAGTAAAACACTACAGTTACTACTTTTACTACCAGAAAAGCTCCATTAATTTTGGGAGCCGGCTTGTTCGCTGTCTTACCAGGAGTTTGATGGACGGATGATATCAGTTTGGTCTCTGTGTTCAGTGGAGAGACTGGTCCAGGACATGTTAGCCTGGCTCAGGGTCTGGAGGTGAGGGGAAGCAGCTACCCTCTACCAAAAGATTGGAAATGCAACTCTTAGTACCTCCAAGTTGTATATACAGTATATGTTGTGTGTTCTTAGCTGGCTTGCTAACGTTAGCCAGTAGTAACCTAACAGTCAGGAATTCAGTCAGAGTTGGAGGGTGTGTGAACCCCACAACTTCACTGTGAGGATGGAATTTCTGGAGTGCTGTGTACAGCACCTGGGTTAATGTAATGCTAGCTGTTGAAGGTCCTGATCATTAAACCATATGTCTTGTTTATATTTCTACACATGCTAAATACAGAAGATTTGAGGTGTAAGTGTGAGTTTAAAAGCACCTTTGACGGAGCTAACGGCTGTGTAACAAAAGTAATGTAAAGAGCCTAATGTAAGTACTTTCTTAGTTACTAAGTACTGTAATTAATTAGTAACTTTTTTCAATGAGTATTTGATTACATTTTTCAAGTAACTTTCCCAACACTGGACCTGGGTTGCTTGCATGAGCAGTGTTAGCCATGGCTTCTATATACAGACAGTGAAATGAGCATCATCTATAGAAACTTTATCAACAGAGAATCCAAAGGCAGAAAACATTTATTTGATTGACAGGTGATCCCTGGGCATTGTAGTGAAGAAAACACAGCAACATGAACAAGTTGGAGACATAAAATCAAGGATCCGAGAGATTACCACTTAAAATTGTTTTAGTGACATTCTGTACACTCTAAATGCTCTTTCCACTGCAGATTTAAGAATTTAAAGTTTAGTGTTACATGGTTCTACTGAAAACCCAACTAGAGAAAGTGTGTGTGTGTGTTGTATGTTGGTGTGCTGGCTGCTGCTGGTGGTGGGGAGTTATTTCATGGTTTTGATTGGCATCCCAAACCAATTGGTTCTCGAGCAAGCTTAACACGTTTGTCATTTTTCCAGTTCCTCTGTTTCCTGCTGCTGGTTTCAGTTAACATAATACTGTAAAATCAAAACTCCCTGACTCTGTGTGTGTGTGTGTGTGTGTGTGTGTGTGTGTGTGTGTGAGGGAGAGAGACCGGATGGTGTTTTTTTTTTTTTTTTTGCTTTTGGCTGATCATTGCTGAGTTAAACTGACAGGGGTTCTGCTATCTGTGTTTTGTACTCTTTAAGTTCTGCAGCTGTAAAAAATAGTGGCAAAACATATTCATCATCTTTCCACAAGCTCCAAGTCAATCGAGGTGAAGAGCCTCTGAACTCGGAGTGTGTAATGTATCTGTCTGTATTCATAACGCAATATGACTGATATCAGTTTTAAAAAGATCAGATTGTGTTGTCGCTGAAGTGTAGAAGAGAAGAAGTGGTGATGTTTTGATCCCAGTGAGCATTAACGGGGAGCTGGGAGGAAATGTTAGGCTTTAGGGACACTTTGTGTTATGTTTACTTTGGTTTCCCATTACATTTCTTTTTTCATCTTTTTCTCTAATGTTGTAAACACTGTACATGTTTTGAAAGTTGAAACATTTTAGGTTAGGGGATGAATAGGTGGCAGGATCTGTGGCAAATATATGGCCCTGGTTGATTTGGTGACACCTGTGGTTTCTCCTTTGACTTTCCTCACAGTTGGGGACCAAGCAGCAACCTGATGAGCTAAATTTGAACTTGTGCAGGGTGTGTGGATGGGTCTTTTGAAGACAAACATAATTCATATGCACAAACACACTGGGCTTCTGTGTGAGGCTCCAACTGGAAAAAGAAGCTTGGTGTTGAGTGATGTTTGCAGGTCTTAACATATGAGTAAACAACACCTCCACCAGTGAGTCCTAATCATACCACCCAATAACATTTGGAAAATGTTTGAAGACACACTCCAGACCTAAAACAAAAAGAGCAAGGGCTTTTTTTTGTGCCATCATTTCAGCGCAAGATTCATTGTATAAAAATTATACACTCACAATAGCAGCAAAGTAGACCAGAATGCAATGCAGCTCTGCAGAACAGCTTGAGGAGTGCTTACACTATTTTCTTGACTGTCTTGCTCTTCCTGCGCTATTGCTATCACTCTCTCCACCTGCACAAACTGCATGCATGCAATATACATTAGGACATGTAGGAATCACCAAATGAAGCAGAAGTGTACAGATTCTGGGAAAGTGGACCCGAGTACATTTAAAAAAAATAGTAGTAATATATTGAATACTGTTTGTGTGTTTTCCCTTAAAGGATAATGCCGGGGAAATCATTCTTGTTATTGTCAAAAAATCTTGTGAGAAGACGAAAACCAACACTGCATTACTCAGCCCAAATTCCTACTGAAGAAGTAAATCTGTAAAAACTTGTCATGAATATATACTTTCATTTTCATTTTTTTTTTATTCCTAAAACAGCTGGGCACTGTAGTTTTTAGCAACTGTTACTCAAGCAAATGTAAATTGTGCATTTGTTGGGGACTACTTTCAGTGGCGGATTAATACACATTTGGTGTTCTAGCGAGTATTTAGTGAGAATTTGGGATTGACTCAAAATAAACTACTGTGCCCATGTTCATGGTAATGAAGGAACATGTCACTTAGTGTAACAGTGTGGCTCATTGATGTGTTTTTAAATATTTTTTGACAACAGTGGAGGTATATGGCACAGAGGAATAAGATCAGGCTTTGGCTACAGAGGCACGTAGGATCAATTCACTTGTGATTTTGATCTTTTCATGGGGTTTGTTGATAATAAGACATATACAAAACCAGATTTATCTTTTAATCTCGCCTTCTAATGTATATCAACACTGATCAGCAGCTACTTCTCAGACACTACACACACATGGTGAGAGCATCTGCCCCGGCAGTAGTTTGTTTAAGAGCCAGCCTTCCTTACTCAAACATTTAAAATTACAGGAGGATAGTCTGCAGAGCATGATACCTCAGTGATACCTCTCAGTCTCCTTAGCAACAGGACCAAAGACTCCTCCTCCACATACAAACAAACAAATGTTCATATGGCACACACACACACACACACACACACACACACACACACACACACACACACACACACACACACACACACACGTTCAACCCTCTCACAATCTGAGGTGTGAGATTATGTGAGAAGTATTTACTTCCCACCTGACAAGAAAACAAGTGAGTGGAGAGTTAAAGAGCATTTAATTTGCTGCATGTGTTGTGTTAACAGTGATACAATGGTCACAACACACTACTGTTTAATCAAATTAACATGATTTGCAACTTTTAGACTTTTGTTAAATTACACATGATCTTAGCACACACTCATGGGCACATTGTCAAGAGTCAGCACATAGCAAATTGTTCTTGTTTAGATTTTGGTACACTTGCTGGAAAATCATTGTTTATGTAGTGTGGAATTTTTCTTGTGTGTGGTGCAATAACCATTTTTTTTGTAAGTCACATTTAACAGTCAGTGCTAAATGCAGTGCCAGAAAATGAAATGAAACAGGGTTACAGAGCAATAATAAAATGGGGGAAACCAGTTAAAATTATATAACGAAATACAATTTCAGAGAGGAGTATCCTGTGCCCACAGGAGGAGGAAATACTCAAGTCCTAATGTAAAAGTAAAAATAGCTTTATAGAGTGATTCTAAGTGAAAGTATCCAAATGGTAGCAAAGAAAGAAATGTACTTGTCTAACATCCCAGTGTCTCCTCACTGACCTCATGGCACACGTCTTGAGAGTTGGAGGCTGAAATGTTGTACTGTATATAAAATAGTCCTTTGACAAACATAATTTCAAAGATACAATGAATAACTTCTGAATTCATTTTGTCCATCTTCTCCTCTTAAAGATTGTCACAATTCTTTTCTGCAACATCTTTGATGCACCCACATCCCATTGTTTGAGCCACTATAAAGTGTGACTATTATTATTTTAAGGTGTGCATTTTCAATTACACACTCTTACACCTTTTAACAGCACCTGTGGTCACTCACTGTCAATGGAAACTGAGTGATGTGGTAGCTGTTGAAGGCAAAGCTAATGTTATAGCATCAAGAGAAAACGTCTTTCCAGAGACGTCTTTGACAGAGACATAAACTTTGTCTTGAATCAATTAGAGTCAGGTTTTCAGACATGCATCAGGTAGGCAGTTTGTGCAGCTCAGCACTGTAGATCAGGAAGTTTCCCAGATGGTGAGTGAGCATCTTCTAATTACAGCTCACATCAGATGAGTCAGTCAGTCCTCCTACATCGTCTGTCTGCCTGTTTGTTTTTGTTTATCAGTCAATCTCAGTCCACATCTATCTATCTATCTATCTATCTATCTATCTATCTATCTATCTATCTATCTATCTATCTATCTATCTATCTATCTATCTATCTATCTATCTATCTATCTATCTATCTATCTATCTATCTATCTATCTATCTATCTATCTATCTATCTATCTTTACTTTTCAATAGTATGTTATAAACAAATATACATATAGACAAACATAGATGTGTTAATGTCTTGACTTGAACTGATCTCCTTTGTTGTTAGCCTTTGTTACTCCTGACCTGATATTGCTTCATATTGCTGGTTTGATGTGAAACATTTGCGGAAATCTAATGAGCAAGTTGATTTTCATATGCTACAAAGCCACAGCGGCTTTTGGCTCTGCCCACTGGGATTTTCAGCCAACGAAATTATTTCCTCTTCCAGAGCAGCACTACCTACAAGAAACTTAAGGCTCTTTCAGACACAACACGATTTGTGCTCGCCGCTGGGATCAGTGATCTGCTAGGTTTTTGGGGAAGTTGCGGAGGACAGTGCAAACCACCAGCCACCAGCTCTAGGTTTATCATATAGCCTAGACATATTGCCTACGTACAAGTTACCTGTTTAAAAACACTTGATATACCCACTTTGTTGGAAACATGTTCCCAAGATACGGCTTTCTTCCCGAGGTCTGAATACAACTGCAAACTTGTGTTGTACAATTCTGGGAAATCAGACACATACACAATATCAGCTTTTCCTGCATTTTGCCTTCACTTCCGTGCCTGCCTGGCTGGCTGCCTCGCTTCTATTGGCCACGCGAGTATTCATCAACTTCAACTAGGTTCAACAAGGCAAGATTGGCACAGCGCAAAACCGTTGTGGCGTGGCACAAGCCATTTTGTCTGAAAGGGCCTTTAATCTGTATGTTTCTTTTTTAGGTTGTTCTACCACTTTAGTCCAGATTTAAATATCTCAGCAACTTTTGGAGGGATTGCCTGAAATTGTTGTGCCCAGATCCTAATGTAGTGATCCCGTGACATGTCATATAGCAACACCAGCAGCAAGTTTTATCCAGTGATATATCTCATCACAACTTTGATGGGTTGGCACTACATTTTGTACAGACATTCATGGTGCCCAAAGGATGAATCCCACTGACTTTGGTGATTCCATGACTTTTAAAACTAAAGGATTTGTGGTTTTAGGTAAAATATCTCACCAACATTTGGATAGATTGCCATGATTGCCATCATCACAGAATGAATAGTAAAAACTGCTGATCCCTTGGCTTTTCACCTCGTGCCATCATCAGGTCAGAATTTACAATACTTTGGTTTATGACCAAATACCTATAAAACTGACATTCCCATCAGCTTCAGCTTTATGTTTAGTGCTAATTCACAAATGTTAGCATGCTAACATGCGAAACTAAGATGATGAACATAGTAAACATCTGCTAAACATCAACATGTACGCATGAGTTTTGCTACATTTACACCTAGCGTCCACACTATTGCAGAGTTTTCGAGCCCTGAAAACGGATACGTTTGGAAACGCTGCTGGCCCTGTTTTTGTTTGAAAACTCCATGTTGCATTCTAATTTGGACATACAAAAACAGAGGCTTTTGGAAATGATGACGCAGACACTCAGGTTCACTTCTTGATTGGGTCTTGTCAGTCACTACGTGTCCTTCCATGATTCGCCATGCCCATATCATGTATCCCTTTTCCGGAAGAAAACAAACATCAAGCCTCGACTACCATTTGCTCATTCAACATGGATAACGAATTACAGGCGTTGCTGACCTTGTTGTCTATGCCTCGTTGTCAGTCCAAGCAAAGAAATATCTGGTCTTACTTTTTGCAATTGTTGTTCTTTGTTTGCAGTATTTACTATAACTGAACATCCACCTGCAGAGTAGACAGTCTGGTTCCTGTTTACAACCGGCCCGCACATACCCAGTGAAATGCATTTTAAGGCGTGTTAATATGGACAGAGATTATTTCTGAAACAGGGCTGAAACGCTCATCTGGACAGAGATCGTTTTCATTTTAAAACGTAGTTTTAAAACGAAAACGTAGTAATGGGGATGTAGCCTAAGTAGTCTCACAGAGCTGCTAGCATGGCTAGAGACTCTTAGTATTTCAATTGCTATTCAATTAGCTTCACTGACATGATGCACAATTTAGTTTTAGCATATATTCTAGAGCTTTGATCATAGTCAATAATGATGACAGTAAGGATGATGATAAAAAAATGAATAAAATCAAAAGAAACTTTTTTTGAATAATGACAATAATAACAACTGTGGGCTATACAGGATATAGAAAATAGACAAAAAACAACCTAGTCTCTTCCAGCCCCCTGCTCTCCAGAGTTCATTCTGTTCAGTTCAAGCCTGTGTCAGTCAGATGTGAAATGGACACGGTGAGCTGTGAAAACACGCCTCCCTGGACACACATCACACAGGAGAACCGTAGCAACATGTCAGAAATACAGCTTCTCTCCCTTCTCACTCTGTCTTTCTCTCTTCTTTTTTTTTCTATCGTTGCAATTCAGATTGAGCAAATATTTTCTCATTCTTTAGATTCCGATGTGTGAGTAACTAAGTGAGCAACGGGTACGGTAGTGGGTAGTGTTAGCTTTGTTGTCCAGTAAAGATTTCTGTGTGTGAGTGTGTGTGTGAGAGATAGAGAAAGAACAAAAGGATAATGCTTATTACAGTTTCCTCTACGGATCATTTGAGATGCAAACAGTAATCAGTCATTTTTCAGTGTGCTATTGAAAACTGGGTGGCTGAACACATCCAATCTGTGCACCATTGTTGAGCTGAATTATTCATTCAGCAGCTTGACAGTTAATTATATTTACTCTGTGTATAATCAGTGATTTTGCGTCCTAATCATGGATGCGGGTACAGGCCCAAGTGCCCAAGGGGTCAGGGGCCTCTAATGCTTCAAATTAGATGCTTGTTAGGTCTTATATCATTTGTTTATTGGCCAGGTGTGTGGAGGTGTGAAATTAAGCAGGATTTGATCTACTTTCTCAGGCTCTCTTTGTTCATCGTTCACAAAAAGTACTTCAGTCACTTTTCACATATATCATCAAGTGCAAGTGAATGCCTTAAAGTAGAGACTGTCCAAAATTGTGCGCTGTTCTCCCTGTTTGTATGTCAGAGCCTCTGCGTCAAGTGACTTTTATGTATGACAGTGGTACCCAACCTTTTTTGTTTCGGTGGATGTTATTTAGCTATATTAATGATATAAAACTGCATATTGTTACAAAATGTTTCCCTACAAGACATAGTGATCCTGGAATTGTTGATGTTTAGGCTTGGCCTATTTATTTATTTTTTTTTCAGTAGATTTGGTCTTGCTTGCTAACTAGTTTTCACAAACTTTCAACCATAACATGTTGTGTTCAGGTGTTACAGCTGACTGGTTGGTGGGGGGCGTGTCCTGTGCAGTCGGCCCGTTGAAGATGGTAGTTTAGTGGTTATTATGACAATAAATATAAAATTTTCTTCAGATACTCCACAATCGTTGCACGTTTCCCCTGGAGACTCCAGAAGTACCTGGTTGGGAATCACTGGATTAAGAAAATCTTAAAACATTTGTGTGGGTACTTGACCACCACCAAAGATGGTGGTGGCGCGTGGTGGCATTTTATAATCTGTCCATGGTCCTGATGTGTTCAGAAAAAGAACATAGTGTCTTACTGGCCCTTGTTAGTACAGATGGTATGTATGCTCTTCAGCCAAGTACAATAAGGCTTTGGTGTAATCTGTCAGGTTTGTGTTAGCCTATCTCTCTGCTTTCCTCAAGGAAGTGGAGCCGTTAATAGAAATCACCCTGAACTTTTCTTGTGACCTCTGTTTTGATTTCAATTTCAGCTCAATTTCAAGACATTTGAAAGAAAAACCCATATATTTTCACAACCCAGTGAATGTTATGTGTATGTCTAAAACACAAAGACTGGACAAGTCCGAACTGGAAAAGCCTTTGACTAGATCAGGGGTCCTCTGGCTTTTTGTCTCTGGGGACCAGCGAGCAAATCAAGACCAGTCTCGCCGACCCATACTGCAATGGTCTTTATTCGGAATTGAGACAAGTCGAATGATTTGATGCCAAGATTCAGTCTAGTGAATGATGGATGCTTACATAGAAACATGGACAGAATCAAAGTGTCAAGATGAAATAAAGCGATAAGTTAAACTTGCATCAAAGCCTTACAGCCAACACTGCACTGACACCAGGGAATTGAGAATTACTGGAATACATGATACCCAGCCATGACAAACTGTAAATGGTGATCTGCCTCAGGAAGTAGGTGTTGTTGACAGGATTGCCGGCTGTCACAGTGTGATGATATTGACCCTCGGTGCGATAAGACCTGACAGCCGTCATAAAAAGACAGAGACGCAGCAGATGTTGTAATAGGTGCTTAAAGCTGATAAGGCATCCCCAACTGTACCAATGAAAGCCTCTCTGCTGTTCTTCAAGAACAGATACTTACTGTAAAATGACTCTGAGCGTGACTCCAGCCATGTTCATTTCCTGTCACACTGGTGGATTTTGACATAATCTTCTCAGTTATTGTAAATATAGAGAGAAACAGTATGTACTTGTGTCTTGCCTTGGTGCAATACATTTCTGTATCCTATCTGTATATATTTTATAATAAAACTATTTTTAACCATGCTATTAGCATGGCTCTAGGGATGGCAATGTTTGTTCTGTAGGTCAGTATGTCTGTCCACCACTTTGGTCCAGACTAAAATAGCTCAACAACTATCAGATGGATTGCCATTAACGTTGGAACAGAAAAAGCGTCTAAAATAAGATGGTAAACTTGGTAAACGTTATACCTGCTTCTACTGTAAGCATCAACATGCTTATATTCTCATTGTGAGCATGTTAGCATGCTGAAGTTAGCATTTAGCTCAAAGCATTGCTGTGCCTAAGTACAGCCTCACAGAGCTGCTAGCATGGCTGTAGACTCTTAGTCTTGTATATTTTTGAATGAAATATCACTACACATCATGTTACCAGTACACTTTACAAACAGAGAAGATCTACAGACAGGTCAAAAAAGTGGTGGTAAAGCACGACAAGACTACTATAACATCAAAATTGCTGGAGAAACGTAAATTATAATAATAATATTCATATGCACCTTTTTACCCACATGTCCCACAAGATGTGGCTTGGTTCTCTTAGGGTTCATTTCTGGAGCGTCCACTGATGTTCTTGGACTCAATTAGAGAGCTGTAATTAGCCAAGAAAAAAAACGAGAAGCTGTATACTGATCTGAATCTGAAGTTGATTGATTTGACAGAAACAAAGAAAGTACAACAGGGTCCGTCATCTGTTTGTAAACTAATTGTCCTCTCGTTGCCTCTGGCTGTCGTTGGTAAAATCAATATGTTTACCTTATTTGGCAGGTTAAATAAGGGCTACAAGGTCAGACAAACTGTCCTTCAACAGGGAGAACAAGGATCTGCTGAATCTCTTCCACCCCATCGCTACCTGCTGTTCAGGAGCTGATATCTGACCTTTGACCTCCCTTGACAGGGAAATAAAAAGGAGATTTTCCCTTGTGGTACTCACTAAAGCATGGTATTATTATTGCATTACAAAGACAAACTAACATGCTGATGGAATCTGGCAGAGACAGCTGCTGCCTGTTGCAGCTTATTTGTCTTATAAATATCACACGCTTTCAAGCTGTGATCCAGTTACTTATTTGAGGTACAAATATCACATTTCTGGTGCCTTAATGCTTCCACAAGATGGACAAACAAGAAGAAATCCAGCCCTTTTGTACACGCAAGCTGGTTACTATTTTCGGAAAAATGCAGACTTATTGCAGGAGCCAGCACAATTACATCATGCGTGTGTGTGTGTGTGTGTGTCTGTGTGTGTCAACAGGGCCAGAGCATGGGGGGATGAGGACTATCCTCTGCTGACCTTAATGCAGATGACCAGTGATGGCCACAGCATCACCTCGACAGTAAGTCATGAATTCAAACTCTGTTACATTTAAAAAAACTAACCAACCTAAATTACTAACCAGTTTACAAATTACAATAATAAGCTAGTTTTGTTAAATCTTTGCTTTTTAAAACCAGGTTAATGCAACATCCCTGGCATGAAGTTCCCTCGTCTCTCTCTACCTTGTTTCCTCTCTATCTATACAATACTAATCTTCTATCAATATTATCTAACCCCAATAATCTTATATGAGGAGTTTCAAAATATTAACTGACAAAGTTGTGTTTTTTGTCTCACAGTTTGTTGGATGACGTAATAAATGCAGGACAAGAACAACATGAACAAAAGCAGGAATTCCTCAGTTCGCTGGAGAAGATCGTTCTCACCATCTTTCTTTCCATCATTATCATCATGACAGTGCTTGGAAACCTGCTGGTTATGGTGGCCCTCTGCAAGGACAGGCATCTACGGTAAGCCTGTTGTCTTTTTCAATGCTGGAAGCAGTAACAGTGGTCCAATCTGGCTTTAAAGTCCAAGTGAAATGAGAAGGGTCTATCTGCAGCCAGCAGAATCTGTACAAAACTCACCCAGCCTCAAGGTACCCCCTTTAAGTTAAACATTTGATCTATACATGAAAAGTTGTTTAAAGGTACTTAATAGCTGTCATTTTAATCATTATATTTCCTCAAATCCTTCAAACAAACAGACATGAGACAGTCTTTATTTTTATATGCAAAACCTTTAAAGGTCAGAGATGCAAGCTTATTATAGTCATGTGAGACATGATGGTACAGTACAACATATAGTACACCATGAACTTTTACTGATGACTTTTGTGGATAATGTTTTGATGCTAGCTTGTTTCTTGTTGTCTCCTCTACTCTTAGAAAGAAGAAGACTAACTACTTCATTGTGTCGCTGGCATTTGCTGACTTGCTGGTTGCGCTGGTGGTGATGCCCTTCGCTGCGATCGAGCTGACCACCGGCCAGTGGCGGTACGGAGAGATCTTCTGCCTGGTCCGAACGTCTCTGGACGTCCTGTTGACGACAGCATCCATCCTGCACCTCTGCTGCATTGCACTGGACAGGTTTGTATATTTGTGTGTGTGTGAGAGAGATGATGGGGGAGATTTGAACTTCATTCATAGGCTTTGACAAATTACATTCCTTTCAGATGTACTCTGAGATGTATACTTGAAACCTAAAAACACTGTCATTTAATACACAAATCCAAGAAATAGCAACATAATGAAAACACAATCTTGTACAAACATTGAGAGCCACTGATAAAAGGAGAAGCACTTCAAAGAGAGTCTCCCTCAAAGTCCAATAAAAAGTCAAAATAAATCAAAATAATAATGATAAATTAATAATAATAAACAATAAATTCTGCTGTGTTATTGTGAAATAAATGTAATCTTGGGTGGGAGCACTTATTTGGGTGGGTCATCCAAATACATTCTGTATAAGATATTTCGTGTTTACAGTTCACTTGTGTTTATTATTCCAGGTATTACGCTATCTGCTGCCAGCCGCTGGTCTACAGACACAAGATGACCCCGGTCCGAGTGGCAGTGATGCTCAGCGGCTGCTGGCTCATCCCCACATTCATCTCCTTCCTACCCATCATGCAAAGCTGGAACGCCATTGGCATCGAGGATATTGTGAGTCCTCAATAGCTATGATCAAAAATCAAGAAGGGGGTGAGAGGTGACACAGTAATGAGCTCTAAAACAACTGCTGGTTACATTATTATTATCATTATTATTATTAAAAATTGTATTACAATCCTGCATCAACAAAACATACTGTATATTTTAACAAAGTATCACACTGAAGAGTTTATATACCTCCCTCAAACGCCTAAAGAGAAAGATGTTCTTTCTGTGAGGAGAAATGCAGCATAAACCTTTCCAACCTAATATTCTCTGTTTCTAATAACATTTCCAATCCCTTGAACAATGACAAGGTAATGCAGTGATCACAAAACAATTCCAGTCCCAGTGGAGGCTCTCTTGCTGCGAGCAAAAACAGCACTTCAACAAGCATTTTCTGCTGGTTTGGATATGTTTTGGCGTGAGGTTTTTTCAGAGCTGCCTTGAATTGAACTGCAGGACTCCCAGAGGCAGACGGGGATAGATGAATTTATTCAGCCAGAGTTAATGAAATACGCGGCTCTTTTCTTTCAGTCAGGCAGCATCCAAACAACAATCTTCTGTTTTTAAAAGCTGGCTGGGTGTCTTGAAGTCATATGCCACAGACAAAATTGCATAGGACTTGAAATGACTTATGTTTGCACATTTAGGCCAGGTTTTAGTTTATTTTTTTACATGTTGTGTGTACGTTTGTCTCTTCTTTGGTCACTCGTCTTTGTCTCAAAAATTCAGAACATTTCCATTGCACTCCTGTTCTGCCCCAAAAAGGAATTGTTTGAAACTGAAACTTCTTCTCACTCCAGCTGTCACAAAGCCATAAGAACTGATTGAATAATTGTGACACAAGTAAGTGGTTTGAACTGTCTTGGCACGATTTTCACAAAAGAAGGAATGAGGCTCTACACTCCTGGTGGCATGATTATTTGAAAGTCTTTGCTCTCTCTTAGCTTTGAAACCAGATGTACTTTATGTGTTTTATGTGATACCTTTTAAATGCTTGTAGGTTAGGATCTTACTGCCCCATTACACAAAATGGCCAAATTATGACCATGCAGCTCTCAGAGGGTAGTTCATCAGCCCAACTACTACACAGGGGGATGAGATAAAATTCACTTTTCAGCTTGAGGCACTTCTCTACCTGCAGGATTTTCAATTTACTCTGACCTCCTCATATTTTCAATTGAGGACAAAGATATGGGCAGATGGCCAAATAGGCCAAACCTATTTTTTGTATAGAAGGAAATTACAAAGCACAATTATATATACAGTATATTATTACGGTATTTAGCACTTTACATCTTTCTTTAGCCTAGCTTAAAACACTTCTACTAACACCTCTAAAGCTTACTAATTAACACATATCTTGTTTGTTTAATACATACACAAACAGAAAAGTTTGAACTTTTTGAGCTGGGCTAGCTGTTTCACCTTGCTTCCAGGCTTTATGGTAGGCTAATCGCCTCCTGGCTCCAGCCCTCCAACGCACAGGCATGACTTACTTTCTGGGACAGAAAACGTATTTCCCAAAGTGATTCATAGTGATGAAATTCAGTTGCACACAAGTTGCATTGAAAAGCTTTATGTCTAATTCTGACCTTGGTGTGTTTTTTGATACCTATAAAGTTCCCACTGATCACCAGTGTAGGTCAATTGATGTCACAGATTATGTACTGCTTCTTCTGCATGTTTGTTATTTTTGTGTCTGTGTCTCCTCTCCTTTCCAGATTGAGGAGAGGCGAGCCTTGGCAGGAGGCTCCAACGACACAAGCTGTGTGTTTCTGGTTAACCGGCCGTACGCCCTGATCTGCTCTGCGGTGGCCTTCTACGTCCCGTTAGCCCTCATGGTCCTGGCCTACCAGCGCATCTACGTCACGGCCATGACCCACGTGCGGCAGATCGAGACACTACAGCGGGCCGGCTCCGCTCCCGTCACCGGGACGACTCCGGTGATCACTGTGAGGTCCTCTACTTCCTCAGATCCATCGGAGCACTACCGCCTTAGGTCAACAACGGGCTCCTCAGAGCAGGCTCCCATAGCGAATAGCCGCATGCGCGTTGAGACTAAGGCAGCAAAGACGCTGGCGGTTATAATGGGTTGTTTCTGTCTATGCTGGGCGCCGTTCTTCATCACCAATGTGGTGGACCCCTTCATCGATTACTCAGTGCCCTGGCAGCTATGGACAGCCTGGCTGTGGCTTGGGTACATTAACTCAGGGTTGAACCCCTTCCTGTACGCATTTCTGAACCGGGCGTTTCGGAGGGCGTTTCTGGTGATTCTCTGCTGTGGGGATGAGCGGTACGCACGGCAGGGGAGCTTCACCTGTGGACACACCCACAGAGCGTGCTCGGCTGCTTCAGTCAACGGGACGTCTATGGCACTGAGGTAAACACATGGTAAAGGCACAGTCACATTTGCACCAGTTTCTGTGAAACTTTTCTTTTCTCAGTCTTTTATTCAATACAATCAAGCAAATGTTACTGACGAATTACAGTTGGATTTGGCAGACTCATACGTCAAATTAATCTTTTTTAAACTTTGACCAGGGAATTTGCATGGTTGGCCGGTAGAAACAGTGTTGTGCCATATTACACTCCAACCACAAAATGTGTATTATCTACAGCTGATATTTGATCACGTCCTTTTTCACCATGAGTGCATGGCAATTTTGTTGGACTGATGACGAATGTGACTACCTTAATTCTGTTGTGAAGGACAGTAAATATATGTGTGAGTAAAGGGGTGTAAATGGGTCTAAGAGAGTGTGTATGTGTGTGTGTTGTCCTGCTGTCCTCTGTTAAAAGTCCATCAAAGAAGATATCAAGGCCTCAAGCAGGAAACCAGGTTCATTTGTCTCTTCTTGCAAAGAGAGACGGATATGCGTCACTTTCCTAACAGTGTCGACTGAGTGCCAGTGGGCTATCTGTTTTCTTTGTATTCGTATGTCTTGGGTGCACTTCACTGTAAAATTGAGAAAAGGATGATAGATTGGACTCTTATTTGTTCCTTTGTCTATTTGACCTGCTGCATTGCACCGTTGCTCTGTTGAACAGCAAAAGTCTAATGGACGACGTAACAAAGACACTGCATTTAAAGATCAGCACAAGGTCACATACTGTGTAAATTACTGATTGACTGCATAGATTAGGTTAGATTAGATTACTGTCTTTTTTAAGAGATAATAATAAAAATAAAAAAATAGTTTCAGTCATCCTTAGATCCTGTAGATCATAGATTGACGGTACATCAACACCAGCAGCAAGACAAAATATCACGTGCAACCATTATCTTATTTGAATTAAGACATCATTTTTCATTTAATTTCATGTCATACCCTAATGTGTAAATAACAGATGTGAACATGCTGTGACTTCTCTAGAAATAAATGTTCTTGGTCAAAGCAGCTGTGTTGTTCTGCAGATAGAACATTTCACCAGAAAAAAAGAAAGCTGTCCTGGAGTCAGACTCAGGTAAAATGAATTTAATAGTTGAATCAGTCAGTTTTGGAGCAGAGTGTGTACTTGTATTGTGGCTATGAAGTCTTGTGGATATATGCTTTTCTTTCTATCATCTCCCATCAGGAAATATGATCTAAACTACACTTTAAAGATAAAATTCAGGCTTTAGTCCTGATTTCGGTACACATGCAGTATGTTTTGTGTACATAGATGTACTTAATTTTTGAACTTCCTTCAACGTATAAGCCATGTACAGTAATAAGGGACTGGAACAGTAGAAGCTGGGGATGTGGATGAAGAAAAAAGCCAACACAGACCGTAACAACAGCATGTAGCAGGTATGATTAACAAACCAGCAGCAGCAACGTTACGATCCGAGGGACTGAGAGTGAGAGCTGGTCAGATTATGAAGATTGTCTTGTTTGAATGAGGTATTTAATTTGGTGTGCAATTTAGCTAACTTAATTCTACAATCTTAATCATATTTTATTAAGGCTTTTGTTGTGTTGATAAATATTCAAATATATATTTAGGTGGTAGTATGCATTTGCAATGTCAATGCAGGTATCACGCTAGCAGTGTAGCTCTAGCAATAGCAATGTCTGTAATACTGTCGGTCCACCACTTTGGTCCTGACTGAAATATCTCAACAAATACAGAATGAACTGCCATGAAATTTTGTACGTACATTAATTGTGTTCCCTTTGGTGGTCCCCTGACTTTTCTCCTAGCACCATCATCATCTATTTATCCAATACTTTGGTTTATCACTTGCAAAAATATTGGCATTCCCATTAGCCTCACAGTAGCTGTACTCTGTGTTCAGTGCTAATTAGCAAATGCTAGCATGATAACATGCTAAGCTAACATGGTGAACATGGTAAACATTACCTGGTAAACATTAGCAGGTTCACATTGACGTTAAATGTAGTATTCCATTTGGTCTAAATGCTGACACAAAAGCTGTTTTTAATGACTGAACCTTTTTTTACACTATAAAGTACTTTCCCCTGTATTATCACTGACTTTAAACTTTATTGCCTTTGTATTTATTGCCTTTATAAAGCCCTCAGTAAAAAACTGACACCTACTCTTACAAAATGCTTTGCTTGAAAGTAAACCTCATTTTACTGTTAAAGATATGAGTCATTTGTTCATGGAGCATGGAGCTTCGAGTCATCTGGGGTGTTGAAACAGTAATGGACTTCAGGAGGGATGGATTGAATTTTTCCAAATTTGTCTTTTTTTACAGATCGGAATCTTTAATTGAATGATTATGTATGATATCACAATAATAGTCCAACAGTGTTTTTTTTTACAGCAGGGTTTCTGTTGACGCTAATGGTGGTGATTTAGTTGACGTCTGTGTTTGTGCTCTCAGCTCCTTCGAGTGGGGATGATGGAGGAGGTGACCTGCTTGTGTCTGCACTGTTTAACTTTAACATAAGTACTTCACCGCCACAGAGAAACAGAGGCTATCACATACGCATACACACAGACAGCTGACAAATTACTTTATACCAAATATGTACAAGCACAGGCATGTGAGTGAGACCCTCTGATATTGTCTTAAAATCATATGCTCGTGCACACGACATTGCTCAGTGGCCAGCAGATCAGACTGTGGTTGTACTGGGCAGCTTCCAGGTGTGAATTTGATCAGGGCGTTCCAGCAAAAGAGAGGCTTCCTCTCAGTGAAACTTCCCTGAATAAAGGTTAAAAAAACAAAACAAAACACACATACAGTACATACACACATAGTATACATGCAAACACACACTTTAATTCTAAATATGCATCATTCTGTTCTTTTGTATTGCCTGTTAATTAGCACAAAGTAATTTCTTGTAAGCAATTAGTTATCTCGTCATTCTATGTTGCTATATGTATGCAAGTGCGTGTGTGTCTGTAGTTTGTAGAACAGAAACATGCTGACCTTATACTGTATCTCCGCTCTAGTGTGTTTCCATGGTGTCTGTGTGCATTTTTTGGGCTTTCTGTCTTTGTGTGTAGGAAACAGAAAGGCAAACAGTGTTAACTCCAATCTGATGCCCGCTCTTAAAATCTGTCTTGGACAGAAAACAGACTCAGACAATCAGGTTACAGCCGGCAGGATACTGGAAACTGAAATTACTTGAGGAATCCTCTCGATTATTTTGTCTAGGCATTTAGGCACAGTCTGTGGGCGGATGGTGCATGTGTTCATGTGGGTGTTTCTCTGTAGTGTAGTTTTTAAAATCACAGAAAAGTGTCTTCTGTCTTTTATTCATTTCTGTGTATGTGCTTGTGTGCACGCATGCAGCAAATCGGTCAGGTTGTAAAACTTGGACCTGATAAAAGCCAGACTTGTTTTGTATGTTTTAGGCCTATAAGTACATTTTATACTTGTACATTGCTGTGGGCCGTTCTTAAAAGTTTGTTTTTAGAATGATTTCCTCGCTTTTAATCAGCCATTGATTTATTTCTTCACCAGAAATCTGTGGTGGTTAGACCACAGTTTTTCGTCTTCCAAAGACAGCCTTCAGCTTGCTGCACCTTATAAAACAGTCGTCCACTTTATTCTGCGGTCAGCAATAGTCTTCCAGTTTCTGCTGAAACCTGGCCACAGATAAATAACATAGTTTCTTGGTCATTTTCAGGCAGTATTGTGGCAGAGGAGGATTTTCACTTGGAGTTTGCCATATTTTTGGAATACATGGATTAAAAGGGGATCTTGCTTCAACCAATAATTTGTGCATTAGTTATAAGATAATATTGTAGCGTTGGTCATGTTTTTAATTCAAACAGTTACTGCCTACAGTGAAGAATCAGCTGTAATGTTGAGTGTACAGGATTTGAATCAATGAGAAAAAAATGCAAAACCACCAGTATGGTCCTAAAAGATGACAGCTCCTTCAGCTGCTTCCTCTCCAGTTCCCCCCAGTTTTAGGCCAGTTTTAATTTGTAGCAGTAAAATTCTTGAATCAAAAAATTAATCTTTGACGTCTTCTCATTGATAAATAAGTACATTATTTGCAGGTTTTTCAATAAAAAATGTATTGTGTTTTGGCTTATGGTTCAATACACATTCCTGCTCTGCTAACAAAATGTGTTCATGGAAGAAACAAAAAAATTGTGTGATCTTTTTCCACTATGAACATCCTGAGGCCGTTTTCCTGAGTGGTCCTAACAACAGATAGACAAACACACACACACACACTGTAGACACTCAAAGCCCCAGCAGTGGATAGTAGGCACTTGTTTGTTATAAAAAAGACCTTGTGTTGTGCCCACTAGTAGAGAAAGTAGAAAGATATCTAGACCATCTGAAACAGGTTAAAGCTGTTGAGTAAATACAGTCGCTCCGTCCATTGGGTCCTTGTGTTGCTCCAGTCAGAAGATACTTTACAACTTAACAGTATTTTAGTCTTTGTTCACTGTTTGTCCACATTTACACAAAGCTGACAAGTGGACAAACTGGTGGTCAAGGGTTGTTTTTTCACTCAATAGCAAACTTGGCTACTGTTATGTGCAGGAGGTGGTATTATGTCGTATTAATGTTTAGCTTTAGTTGATTCAACTAGACGATTCTTTTTGAGGTGAAACACTCCAGACTGTAAAGATGTGATACCCCTGTATTAAAAACAGAACACCTAATTGCACCTTTAATTATATCATTAGAGACAAGTGCATTGCATATTTGCCACAAATTACATTTGACAGAAATTAGCATTAGTTATTTTTGTTAGCCTGGTGGCGCGGTGCAGATCGCCGTCAAGTGTATGCTATCCAGTGCGTTGGGGCCATGCCAAATGCACTTTTGGTAATCGTGACCACAACCTGGCGCACCTGTGGTGCACTTGGATATGTGGTGGGATTTGTGCTTTCATCCTGTTTAAACACAGGGCTCTCTGACAGTTTGGGAATCCTGTCGGGAGTTTTCTTCAGAGGAAACTTATTGTTGTTGGACATGCTTATGTTAAATTACGATTTTTTAAATCTTTTGTTTCTGGAAACACCACTGTAAAATTGAACCCCCAAAGTCTCTGTCACATCATGTTAGTGATCACAGCCACACATCTGCCTCTATTGTAATTAAAAATGCGGATCACTTTGACCAGACTTGTTAAAATGAAGATGATGCGCGCAGCTATTGCCCCAGTTACCCAGTGTTCTGGATGGAGACACCGGGTGAAGAAACAGGAACGGACAGTCTTGAGGGGGTTATTAGTGGACAAAAATGTTTTTAATTTTACTTCCTGGACTCTAGGATAATGTTTTGATAAGGTTAAAAGGTGTTTCATGCTAAGTAATGTAGCTGTCCTTTAAGCTAATATTGACATTGACCAGACTCAAGACAAAAACTTTAGTATTAGACAAAAAACGCAGCAGCACAATGTAGGAGGTTAAAAGTCAAGACTCTAAATGCTTTGCGTTTGCTTTTTCTACAGTAGTAACCAAATCATCTGAAACAATGAATTTTTAGTTTAATCTCACTTCTCCTCTGGTCCTCTGTAGTTTCTCTGTGATTCTCTCAGCTCTGACATCTTACCTCCTTCAGAGCAGCTGACATCAGTACCTAAAACAGTGTGGGCTGAATGTCTGAGCTTGACCAAAAAAAATAGTATGGGAGTGAGTCAAACAAGAGTGAAAGGTGTAATATAAGAGGTTGATACGGTCTTAATGTGCACAAATCAGACCCCAGATGACAAGTTAGCTGTCTAGCTTTTACAGGCAAACCTGTACAGGTAAACAGGTACATTTCAGTGCTTATTAAAAAAAATGTCTATATAATAAAGTAGCGTGTAGTTAAACATCTCAGGGAAAAGTGCTATTATGAAAACTTGTTCTCCTGTAAGTATCAAGTGTCCGGTGAGAAAAATAACAAGCTACAACTCAGAATGTCCAACTCTTCCTGTAACAGTTAATCAGGTTCAGTGTGATCCATCCTGAGTTCACCTTCAGCTTTGCATGGAAATCACAAGTCCTGTTGAATGTTAAATACAGCCAAGCAACAGCCACTGTTATCAGCTGTGTACAATCAGTGTGATTCAACTATCTGGCAGTCACTGCCAGAGTAAAGAACAGCTGTTTAGTGATTTGAAAACATCAGAATTTGAAATCTCTCTGGAATGAGGGTCATGTGGAAGACGAGTAAGATGACTCTTTGGCTCAAGGCCCTGCCGCCATGCTCAATCAGTGCTGTTTTTCCATCCTGAATGTTTCTGTGTTTTGATTATTAAGATAAGATAAAACATTCAGCTCCATGTAGGGAAATTAGGTCTATGCAGAAGGATTCAGCACGGAAGAAGACAAATGATGTATTAGTTCAAAAATGCAACGTGAAATAGCTGCTGAAACACTAAAATAATGAAACCAGAAAGGTATCAGACACAATGTGAACGATTAGTAGGTTATATTAAAGGGGCACACACAGGATCAATTTACTAGTTAGGAGGAGTACTATGCAGTTTGTCAATACAAATGATTATGAATGATCACCTGTCGCTCTCACATGGTTTATATTTCACATCATCACGAGAGTGCGACCTTGTTTGGCCAGAGCCAAGCAATGTCAAGATTATTAAAAAAACAGCATTAACCTTGATTATTAACACCTCTCCTGCTCAGACTGGGGCTTTCTGTAACTAGTGCGCATGCGCCAATGTGCATGTTGCCTGTTGCCGTAGCTTATTCTGGAAAAAAATAAAAATAAAAAAGAGTTTCCCCTCAGGGATCAATAACGTATTTCTGATTCTGATTCTGCAGGTGTGAAGGTATGTACCTGTATGAATGAGAAGCAGGTAACTGGTGAAAAGGAGCATGTTTTGTTGACCACAGACACTGAATTTAGACAGACAGGCCGGAGAAGTGTAAACACCCCAGTCTGTTATTTATTATGAGACTTGCATGATTTATTATTGTTTGATTGAAACCTAAAATCCTCCAGCTGCTCCTCTCTGCATCTCACTGTTCTCTCTGTCTTTTTCTTACCCAGAAGAGTTTAGCTTCAGTTTCTTTTTTCTTGAACATTGGCGTGAAATGTTGTACTTGCCATCTTTTTCTTTCTCTCTCTTTTTACCAAGTTGATTTTTATGATTATCTTAAAAACAATTCTGATTGAAAGATTTTTTCAAAAGATTTCTCTGGCATTTAGCCTTAAAATGAGAGTAAAGAGTGAACAGAGAAAGATAGAGATTATGTGTCTGGCCACTGGCTCACCAGGGCATCCCAGCCTTTCTTAATGTTGTTTGTTTGTTTACTAGAATAAGAAGATAAAGAAAGGAAAGAAAGTAGGACAGAAAAACATGAAAAACTCACATCTAAATAATAAAAAATAAGCAACATAATAAAAACACCAAACCCCATATGACCGATTGCTTCCTGTTCCTCTCTGGGTTGAGGACTTCAGCTGCTGTCGCATCTCTTCAGTCTCCTCAGTCTCCTCAGTTTTAGATTCGGTTTGGACATCTGAACTCATGTGATTCTAAATGAAACTCTTCTTAATGAACAGTCTCTCCATCTGTCTCTGGAACTGCTCTCCTCTGTAATAGAAACGTAGTTTCCTTGGTGACAAGTTGGACCATAGTATGGACCCACCTGGGCAAATCAGCTCTTTGAAATTAATTTAAGGTAGTCTGTGAGAGACAAAAGACTTGCTTTGTTTTCTTTCTTTAAAAATGAATTTGGGCACGGAAGAACTTCTGGGTGTTGTTTCACTGACTGAAAACTCAGACTCAGCTGCACATTTAGTCAGCCTTTAAACAAGAGTTTAAAATAATATTATCCCGCTCAAAGGTCTAGTTACATTGTGTGCCAGCTATTAATGTCCTGGCAATTCTGTAAATACAGAATGTCAGTAAAATAAAGAAAAAAGTGTTTGTTCAACTACTAACTGTTTGGGCTATCAAAAACTTGGTAGCATAGTACAGTAAAGGATTACACACACATTTACAATATGCCTTTTTCACAGAAGACAATCTGACTAGGAAAAGTACATGTGTAAGTGATAATATTAATGATGGCTGAATTCCATTTAGCTGCTTGAGTTTCAGGGTCCTGGTATGCTGGATGTAGCAGTCGTTAAACTTACCAAATCCTGTTGGAAGTACAGCAAACACGTCTTTCTTATCAACAAAAGCTTTAAGTGCAATTGTTTGTTCTTCTTTTAGAGGAAATATACCATCCAGTTTGTTTAATACTGACATGATTCAACAGAAATAGTTCCATATCAGCGGCAGCCTTCTTGGTTGTTTACGAAAATGTCAAACGGCCAATAAGGTCACACTCCTCTGTACAGTCATCATATCAAACCCACATTAGATAAATGGTTGTGATTGGCCCGACCAGATCCAGGTCAGCTGGAAATCTGTCTGAATGAGAGGGGTACCAGACACATCTGCCAGAGCAAATAAAGCATGAGCTTGCAGATTTGTCTGGTTCCCAGGCTGGCTACATTTGCTGTGTTTGACTGTAGTGATATAAATCTATTGTGCTTCCTAAATTCTCATTTAGATCCATCGAGATGCGTTAGATAGCGAAGTTAGTCTGTCAATTTGTTGGTCATTCAGCCATCTAACTTTTTGATTGGCCAGTTTGCTTGAAAATTCTTTAGGCTAAAATCTTCATTTGTGCACAAAAAATGTAAAATATCTAGCAGGCAGAATGCCAAGAAATTTCTAGTACACGTTCATGCATTGATGAAAAACAATTAAGAAATATGAAAAATAAGAAACACATGGAAGTTGATAAGGAAGCAAACATGAAGATGTGCAACACTCTGTCACAAGCAGATTACTTTGAATTGATTTCACAGAATCCTACAGGACTTCACTTCAGCTTACTGTCAGAGAGATACTGCTAAAAACAACACTGAGCAGGAAAATAAATCCTAACTTCATTTCAGTATGTGGAAACATTGTGATTGAACTCTCTTTGTTAACTTGTCGTCCTGCAAGGCTGGACATTTTAGCTACGAATGGGACGAAACAAATCTGATGATTCATTTTATTTCTGCTTAACTTTCCAAGCATGAGCACCTGCTGCTAATCACATGTTAGCATCGATCTTCTGCTGCCCATAATCCCTTGTGTTTTGGGATTTTCCTGTAGTGGGTGTGAATCACATGTTCATTCCTGTTGTTTTTGTTGCTGATGTTGTGAACCTTGGGGTCAGAAAGCTGCTGGAAACAGAATAGCTGATGTTCAAAGAGTTGCAGAGATAAACTGTGTGTATTTGAGGTGTTTGTGTGTGTGTGTGTGTGTGTGTGTGTGTGTGTGTGTGTGTGTGTGTGTGTGCATATATAGAAGGAAACAGTAGACTTGTGTCAGACTCCCATATGTCATTATATAGTGTATGTTCAACTTTACAACAGAACAAATGAGTTTCAGTGGTGTTGCAATGCCAGAAGACTCTGTCAATCTTTACCTACTGACCTTATTTTAGCTTCAGGTGAATCACATACTTTACATTTCTCCGTCTGCTCAAAAGAGAGAAAACTAATGGACACATGTCTCATACAGACAATATAACGGCTCAGTCTAAATCTGCCGCTGGCAGACTGTGCATTGTGCAGAGCTGATATTAAATTTGGGGATGAGGTTCAGGCATTCTTAGGATTTGTTTGTTCATTTCATTGTTCTGATCATATGTTTTTACTTTAAACTCTGTCTGCAGAGTAAATTTCCCCCAAAGGTGCAATGAAGATATAATTTAGTCCAATTCAGTTCAGTTGTTTTATAGGAACCTGTTTGAACATTGTGTTCTTAGTTAGAGCTTCAGAAGCCTCTCCCTGCATGCCAAACATTAAATATGACTTTACTGCCCCTCATTGCTTGATCAACTGTAATCTGTCTGTGTGTATGTGTGTGTGTTGGAGAGATCTGGTAGCCTGTTGCTGTAAGTGTTTTATGGGTTGTAAAATGTACAGTTAGATAAATGGCAGGGAAGAAATTGTTCTGAAAAAGAGTGATAGAAACTCAATCTGAGGGGCCACAGCGGTAATAAAAATCCTGACATAAGGACACATAGTTAGGAAAACAAGGATTTAAGAAAGACAGGAAGAGAGGATGAGGATGATTTCTGAGAGGGTCATTAGCAGGCTGACATTAGCATTTAGCTCAAAGCGCCACTAAAATACAGCCTCACAGAGCTGCTAGCATGGCTGTAGACTCTTAGTCTTGTTCTCACGAAAAGGGAGTTAATTTAATGTAGTTAGACTGCAGCTGAGGCCAAACAGGGTCACCTCTCCTCACAAATCTGATTAGCAAGTGTCATACATCCTTCATTACGCTGCCTCAACATCAGCATACACTCACTGTGTAGCTGATATTCTCCTGTTTTTTGTGTGTACTGTATTTATTCAGGAAAATTTGATGGTGTGTTTTAGCAACAGCCAGCTTTTCACTCCTTCACACATATTCACACAGCTCAGTTTAGCCTCAGCCCTCTGCTGTTGGTCACTGAGCTGCTCCACTCTGTGATCATGCACAAAGCCACTGAGGAGAGAAAGAGCACTTATTTACTTTCCTTTCCAGATTCTCTCCTGCCTTTCTACGATTTTCTGTCTGCTGTAAGCTCTTCAATGAGCCAGACATTTAAAGAGTTTTTGAAATGTCTTGAGTGTTTTTCTACTATTTGTTTCCTTAGCAACAACAAGCCAATAGGAGAAAATGATTCAAGGGTTAGTCATCCAATTGGGTCACAAACAGATTTCACTCTTAATGTACTTGATAGATAAGACAGAATTACACATGTCCACATGTTTAAATCAAAAATGAAAACAGTGACTATTACAACATCTGAAATGTAAAGAGCAAATTGCCTCATCCATCATTCTTCAGCCTTTTTTTTCCAGAATAGACGGTGGTGTTTCCAGATGATGGTTAACTCAATATATAGCATAATGAAATCTCATTTATTAAGTTATGGCTGTTGAGATTTGAAAGTATTCACAGACTCAGTTTTAAAAACTGGCTGCTTTCTAAATTTAGATTTTGCAGATTTGGAGCCTTTAATATCCCTGTGTTTAAAAGGGGAAGTCAGATTTACAGCATCTGTAAATGTTTTTTTTATTTATTAGCTTTTATTCTATCATGCTCCACTCAGCTAAAAGAGTGTGTACTATGTACCTGGCGTTTTCCAATACGTGACAAATGGCTTTTTTCCTTCCGTTTTTTTTTTTCCTCACCTGTGGAAAAGTTTCTGTAATTGGGGGCAAAATTGAAAATACATTGTAAGGTGGAAAAATTGCACAGGATAAGTGCAGTACATCTGAAAGCTGTGGTGCATGCCTGGAAATTTTGACAGGACGAAGATATTTTTCCTTAGTGACATTGCTCTGCATTGACATTTGATTGGCAACAATTAGTACATGATCTGGCTGCAAAATTCAGACTTTTTTAAGAAGCACATGCACCAAGAAATTATGCAATGAAGAAATACTACAGCAAAAACATTTACTAAATGAGTTAAAAAACGAACAAACCAAATAAAAATTAATTTAGGAATATTATAAGCGGATCTTATAAATCATTAGATCATTATAAATGACACAAATAAATGTTAACTTCCTTCCTCTTTCGATTCTTTATTTATAGGAAAATGAGGACTGTCAGAAGAAGCAAAATCCAAAGTTCATGTGACAAACTCTTTCTTCGCTGTGGCCACGAGAATTTTTCAGAAACACTGACCTGCAGAAACTTGGATAAATATGGATGCCATCAGAAATTAGTGGCAGGCAACCCGTCTGTAGAGAGTGTGGATGCATCCTAAGACGGCACAATGGAAGATGACGGGCAGCTTGAAACGAGGCGTCTCATCCGCTGTCAGATCTGCCATAATCCATCAGTACTGATGTTCTTCTGCTGCTTTCCAGATGGATTTGGGCTGCAGACAGCTTCTAACTGTTTCTGCTTTTGCCAAAAGATTGAACCTGAATAGTCGTGTTTTTCATACTTAAGTTATAGTGACTGACAAGGCTGTGTGAGTGTGATTGTGTTTGTTTGATTGACAGAAAGATAGATAGCATGTTTTTTGTCTGAGGTGCACAATAGTGATCAGCCAGTAGGCCTAGTTCTGCAGTGCTTAGAGCTCGGGCCAGCACTACTGGTGCAGCCAGATAAAACTCCAGGCTAGGCTGCATGTTGATCACTTTATTTTATGTTAATTGAGTTTTATTAAATACAAACAACTTTCACTCTCAGGTATAGATTGATATAGCGATGGGATTTCTGAATCAATGGGCAAGACTGACTGACTGAATCTCAGCTGGAGAAGCTTCATGGTGAAGACACAATGGCTATACACACACACACGTCTAGACTTCCATTTAAACCTTCAAAAAAAAAATACGTTTCTGCCCATTAACTATAAATGATGTAAACTTAACAATTGCTGTCCATTTTCTAAGGGTTTTTCTTTTTTTCTTGCAGCCAGCGGTTTCTGTTCATATCATTAATGAATGAACATAAGGGAACATTTGTAGCAACATTTTTTTGTTATCAAGTAAGCAAGGACTGGTTTAAAAACTGCAGATGTCTGCAAGAACGCTTCAACATCAGATATTTGGATTTGTACCGATCGGACACCAGTGCTTTTTCCCCCTCAAATTTAAAGTCTGTATGATGCTCCCTCGCTGCATAGAACTCACTGGGATCATCATTCACCTGCTAAACTAACACTAGCTCCTCCGTAGCACTGTTTTTTACTCCAGCTGCTCAAACATTAACATTAACAGCTCTCCTTTATCGTGCATTGCTTCAAAACTAGTTCCTGACAAAAAATATGCAGAATATGTAATTTTATAAAAACTAAATTGATTAAGTTCTTGGTTTCACAGTAAAGGTCTACCACTGTCTTCCCATTCCAATGAATTTATTGTGAAGCACATACAGGAAGTGATAAGTAACAGCAGCAGCTTAATGCATCCAATTTAGCTCACCACAGCAAATGAATGGAGCAGAACAGAAAAATACAGTAGCCACCTCTGAAACTTTCGGGGAAAATCTGGGCATCCTTGAATGCACCAATAGTCGTGACAAACAAATAAAGCCCACATGATGTTCAATGACATAGGTTAATCAAGCAAGTTTCTTCAAATCAAGTTTATTTTCTAGTAGAAAATCAGTCTTACCATCAATGGTAAACTTTGGAAAATAGTCCAGGTGATGAAATATACACATACACTTGCTTTATTTCAATAAAATTATAGTAAGCAGGTTTGAAATATATAATAATTTTCTTTAGAGCTGTACTCAAATTTACACAATAACTTGACAACTCTCTAATTGCTGGGATCACAAAAACATGGGTCGCTAAAAGAAAAGGCCAGAAGAGGTTGAGAAATGCTGCTGCATTATATTCACTGTATCATTTTCATTAATAATTTACTATGAGTCACAAGATAAAGTTAGGCTTAATGATTGGGCAGGATTGCATCCAACAAAAAGGATGTAATGTTAAAAAATGCAAATAAGAGGCAAGTGAAATCATCTTTGATACACACACACACACACACACACACACATACAGAGTCTAAAATAGAAGCAGCGCCTCTCTATCAGGTCGTCCATCTATGAGCAGGAAGTAGCTTGGTTTAACTTCAATGGGGTGGGAGAGATAAGGTCCAAAACTCAGTCTTATGAAATAATTTTCATTCTTCTCTAATAAAACAAGCTCTGTTTGGAGAAAGGAAGGGATTTTCTTTGTTTTCTTAAAGCCAGTGCACAGACGCAGAGAGACGGCACTGAAGCTGCGTGATATGGGTAAAATGACCACATTAAATAAACTGATCTCATTCCAGTGAACTGCATAGCCCTGTAGAGTAGGATTTAAACACTTTAAAATAATATTCCCATTTTTGTTCTCATTTTGTAAGATTCTAATTAGTATTTTCTTTTGATTTAAACATACCAGTCTTTCAGCATAGTATGACATAACTGAAAGATTGTCTCTAGACACTCATACATGGATTTCCAATAAATTACGGAGGTCCAGATTTAGAGGAAATAACACTCTATTTACCCAGACTGATCAAATCAGAACATCAAACACTTGCCAGTATGATGCTAATAAAAATGACACGTTATATATTAATCAAGACTGTGCTGAATGTATTTCTTTTAAGATCTGTTGGGAGATGGTGTCAGGTCATTGCATGAATAGATTTCTTCGTTCAGAATGGCTGCTGCTGTATCATCCACAGCAAAATAGCAGAAAACCAAACATAAAACGCAGACGACTTTCTGTCCTAGAAACCCAGATCATGCTCAAAAAGGGGGCTGCAGGACACCAGTGCGGATTGATGCTAAAGTATGCAGTTTGTGGTTCAGTTGGTCAGTGTTGAAGTTTCTTTTCAAAGACACATTTGTGCTACAACTTCTGAATGCAGTAGTAAGTGATCCTCGAGCATAGACTTCAACATATGTGTACGTTCGTCACTGTGTGGTCAATATTCGTAATCTTCTGAGAAGCAGAGACACTCCAGTTGAGCGTCTCGGGTGTCTCAGAACATGTTTGATGTTAGAGGAGGAATGAATTTGGACTCCAGACCCTCATCATCTTCTATCACTTTCTGTCCTCTCGATGTTTTCATTCGGTTTGGTCTCAAGCAAGAGAGAAGAGAGACTCTTCCATTTTGGAATGACTTGAGGTTTTTTGGAAAGAAACGTCTGCCTCCGAAATGAGGTGGATGAGAGCAGCAGGTATCTTATGAGTTTACCAGCAGCAAAAGAAATTTCAGGGAGGAATGTTTAATTGTTTAAAGACATTGTTTATAGCAGTGTGTAGAAAGAAGTAGAAGCAAAATATCTGGCTCTCTAAAAGCCTGTAATGTATTAGTAATAAGGAGTGTCCTGTGTGACATCCACAATCTCACATGTCAAAACAAAAACAAATCAAGCTACTGTGATATATGGCAGGGTGATACCTGGTAAAAATGTCTTTTTGTTTACCATGGGAAGAGCTCATATATCATAGAAGAGTGGTTGCACTTCTGCTTCCTGTTTCTGTGTTTAGGGCATTTTTAGGATTGCGTGTCAACACAGTTCAGGTGCTCCTAAATTATAATTAACTAGATCCCAAGTCGCATCCTTCGACTCCCAGTTGATCTGCCCAACATATTTGTCGTTCTGGAAACACTGAAGCCTTACTGGCCCAGATACCAGGGTATCACAATGAATCCACAATGCATTTCCCTCGAGTGCTGGAGATGTCCAAGTAATGCTTCATTCTGTTCTATTTATGTGTGTGTGTGGACACAAGTATAGGCCTGTTTGCTTTGGTAAACGGTCATAGTAATGTTAAGTATTCACAGTTTGTAATTAATGGGCTAACACATGTGAAACCTGCAGTATGGTCTCACAGGTGGAAATCAGTACTTTGTTAGCAAAGCTAGCTCCTCCAGTAACATCGGCCCTGCTCCTCAGTGTTCATGTGAGAAAACATGCCTTATCTTCCCTCTTCATCAGCGCTCCCTCCTCAGTACTTCTGCTCCCAAAGCGAGGAGATAAGAATGAAATTTGATTATTTAATGTTCCCGAAAGATATCAGCACAAAATTAAAGGAACACAAACCTCTCTTCTATCTTGTGTCAATCTCTCTTAAGGTCACGTTACAGATCAGATGATGTTTTTACACAAGTGACTCTGTGTCTGTTGTACGGGACAGCAATGTTGTTTTGTAACTGAGAAGGAGACAGGGAATTTCTGCAACTTGAGTGGTGTGCCGAGTGGAAATATGAAAGGGTGCAAAGTATGACTTGTCACGGTTTTTGACAGCAACAACAGGATTGTACCTGAGATATTTACTCTCACAAAAGACATGCAAGCAAAGATTGATGAGATAAAGCTGCTGCATCCCTATGTACAATATGTACATAGGGATTATTTCTTGGCATGATCATTTCAGCTTCTATATTTAAATATACTTGAATCCTAAACAAGGACCGGTACTGAATGCAGCTTTAATACAATTATAACACATTTGGTCCTCATTAAAAAACAAATATATGCATCAGTCATGACTGCAGTGTTTACCTTTTATAATGGTCTTATAAAGACATTTTAGGGTCAGGGTTTTAATGAGGCCTTGGGGGAAAAGCATCCTTAAAGTTTTATAAGTTTTGTTTGTCAAATATCCACATATCATAGCAAGAGCTGTAAATTTACAGGGAAAAAGGGGAGTTTGACCATCAGAAAACAATCAGCAGCCTGAAGCAGTAGAAACTGTTGACACCACACAGCCGGGAGTAGAGGAAACAGCCAACACACACAAATAACTGCCTAAACAATAAATAAAACCATAAATATAGTTTCAAAAACCTCATCTGAAATGCCTGCTGTCAGTTAAATTCCCTCTTTCCCCAAAAGACCTAAAATCCCTCTAAGAATCAGATCAAGGAGTCCAACTTTCTTCCTTTCTCACGATCTTTTCCTGAGCATGTAGCTTTTTGATGTGTGTTTTGATCTACGGTTTCAATTTGTCGGACTGGAATTCAGCCATAGATCAAACTAACTGACAGATAACAGCAAATTTGGCAGCATACAGGCGCCAGATGCAGTTATGAACAGTAAGTTGAAAACATGACCTGTGCTGGGCTGTTTTTAACTTACCTTTTTTTCTGAGAGCTGCTTCTCAGGAACTCAGGCACGTTTCCACTGAAAGATCTCGAGTTAGTGGATTGAAATTGATTAATTAATTAATGCTTTAAACGTATTTAATAGTTATTGGATGGCATTGAAAGTACAGTTAATTTGAATAGCTTACTTCTCTGTTTTCGGATGTGTGACATCCTGATGATGGAGGTTTGTGTTGATCCAGCCACAGTTTTTTTTCCCAGGGGAATCAAATGGATATTGTTTTAGGAATATATTATTCCAAAATTGTCAGATAAAATAATTTGTTACTTCAAAGTCATTTCATTTCTTTGATTCATTTGCACAATCAGAACAAAAAAATTAAGCCTTTGTTATGTCTTATTTAAATCAGTGTCATATCTTTATATCTCTCCATTTGCTGTTTTTTAAATTGCAGTCTTTAAGATTTCAGTCCTGGTTGATTTGGCGACACCTGTGGTTACCGTGGTAACCACAAGTGAGTATTAATACAACAGCAAACAGTCCCTGAGCAGCTACTTTGTCAAAAGTACAACAGAAGAGCAGCTGGCTTATCTGTTTACAGCACAGCCAAACAAACTCTCATTGTATTAATAAGGAAGTCAGTCAATAAAAATTGCAACTGAGATCTGATTTCATGCTGCACACGGAGTAATTTTCCACACAACAGCAGACAGTAAACTTGGTTACCTTTCTGAGGGGATGGAAGTGTGCAGATGTGCTTTCTTGTCTCCTTCTTGTTGTATTATTCCCTCCATTATTTAAAAATGATCTACTGTCAAATAATGATCAAAATGACCATGTCCTGTTTTGTAACTACATTTTTATTGTGTGCAGCAATAGGATATGTTGGATTTGCATTAGCAGTAACTTAATACAATCAATGAGAGTAAGGCTGGATTACATGCTGCATCATTTCCTGTGAATCCCATGTGTGAGTGAAGGTAATTTAAATCCAGTGCAGGAATGGCGGACTCTGCCACTCAGTCACAATGAAAACTAGGAAAAGAGGTAATGCAAAAAAAGGCAGGCTATAAATAGTGTCAAAAATGGGGTTTCATGTCTTCTTAAACAAACAGAGCTTAAAATTTCAGTGTACATCAGCTCTGCTGTTGCCACCCCTGCAGTTCAGTTCAGGTTTAGTTGCTGCTTATAGTCTCAGAATAAAAACAAACATATTTGAAGATTCCCATGAGAAATTAGTAAAATACCACGAGTCGTTTCCTTCTGATCGTGCAGGAGGCTTCACTGTTCCCTACAAGTTTTTATTTTGATCATAAATGACAAGGCTAACACAGCCTCACAAAACGTTTAACTGCCCTCAGACAAAACAAAATGATGGAAAATTACCAAAGTGCACATGAGAAATCCCTCTCACCTTTTCCTTTTTTTCTCTCTTGGACAGTGAAAAAGCAGAAAGCAAGACAAATTAGAGGAGACACAGGAGGGAAAGCTCTGGTGTGAGTTAACCACTAAACTATCTCTGGACAAAGCGTTAGCCCTGCAGTTTCTTCATGAAACTGATGTTATAAAATTTGATTTAACTTGTGGGGAAAGCTCCCTTTTTTTAAATCTGGGAATGTTCCGTTATAGAGGGAAAAAATAGCTTTTGAGGAAAGATGTGGGCTGTGCATTACACTAATATATTTAATGTGTGTATGTCATATATCATCTGATATGTGTCGTCAAAACATCTGCTTCGGCCTCACAGATAAGATTTAACATGCTTATGAACACTACCAAATATGTAAGTCCAGCAAAGTGACCTGTATCTCAACTGAATGGGAATTAATTTGCGGTGATAAGAAGTATAAACAACATCATTACTCAGCGGTATATTAGTGTTTTGGTCAAACTGTACATGTGAATTTAAAAGTGAATCAGTCTTAAACTGCAGGATGAAACTGAATCCCAAAACACTCCCAGATGTTGAAGAAAGTATTTATTTAATGATGCTAAATGTAAGCATACATTTGTTTATAACTGAGTTAATGTGGTTTTGACCTTCATCCCTATAAAGACGTTGCATGTAGTTCTCACATAATGCTGTCCAGGGTGAGATCCCCTGGGATAAGCAGGGTTTTGTTTCATCTCGTAAAGAGCAATAGATGACAAAAAAAATCATTTTGCATGAGGGTCTATTTAAGGATTTCTGCATGACAATTCAATTAAACTCAATAAACGTCTAATCTTCCTCGAGGCAGTAGGGACTGCTGTTGCTGGCAGAGGTTTGTTGTTGTGGTTCCAAAGAGAAACTGCCGCTATCCTTTTTCAGACTACTTAGTTACTCAAGTTGAAGAATGCTTATGTAGAGACTATGTAGTACAAACCCAGGATACTATCGATACTAGAGGTGTAGACAGATACAAATACGGTATGCACAGAGAATGTGCTCTGAACAGAAATTGACACAATTTACTGACAAACAATTTTCCACAAACGTAACACCACGTCTTCCCTGAGTCATAACTCAGTCAAATCTAAACACACATGCATCATACACACCTTGTTACAATCAGCAAATTTATGTACTGTATGTTTAGTAGGAAAAGTAGTGCTGCCCAAGATTGCTTTGTTTAATGGTTATAGGGTTATATTTTTATTATTCCATGTTAATTTGTAATCCAGATCCCTGTTTCCCTGAATTTCTACCTCAGTATTTCAGGGTGGTGTTGTCTAATACTGATCCCTCCCCTGGTGGCTGTTGGGAATCTCATCCACAACTGTGTGACAGACAGACAGTGAGACAGAGCTGTGTTTGGACAATAAACACACTCACCGTACAGAAAACACACAAGACAGAGGAGCAGAAGTTACAGAACATTTATGTTTATACTTCTCATGTCGCCTCCTCACCCTGGACATACCTCCATGTGGGACTGTGTGTGTGTGCGTGTGTGTGGTCATTGTAGTGAATGGTCTGATAACAACTAGCTAATCACGGGGACTTACCAGAAGGAATCCACCCGGACTTCCATTCAAGTGTGTGTTTGCTTGTGTGTGTGTGTTTTCTAGTAGTCCCTTGCTCATGAGGTCCTACAGCCTTCACACACAAGGACAGATTACTAAATTCCTCCACAGTAAAGACTTTCTGCCACTTCATGCTAGATTAGGGTTTCCATTTGTACTGGGATTGAGGGCAAATTTGAGTTAATTTACGGTTTGACCAAAGACACACTGGTGGAAAGACACATTACTCTCATTCTCTCAGTGGAACGCTAAACTGGTTAACACTGAAAAACATGTTGGAGTGAATGGGGAATTTAAACCGCAGTATTTCGTTTTTTTCTCTCAAAATGACTCTGGTCACTGTGGTATTCTTTTCTTTTCTTCCACACTCATCAACACTGAAGGTCCAAATGGAAGTAACATTTCGTCGCTGTCAAGTGAAAACCATGTATCTCCAAATGTCAACTTTTCAAGAGCTAAGAAAAACAGCCCTGTTTTCAGCTTTGACAAAATGTACTGTACTTTTTCAGACATCGCACTGGGTTTTTAGAGGTTTTATTTACCTTAAAAAGCAGGAGAATCTTCTTAACCCATAAAGGAACACTTAATACTTAGGTTTTACTAAAAAATACAAAATCGTTTGGAAGAGGAAACAATTAATAGTTTAAAAGTGAACATCCCCACTGTGTCTATGATAATTATCCACTGCATTGTAACTATGTTTTCACAGCTACCATAAGGTTGGTTAAAACTGAAGCTCCAAATAGGGTCTTCAAAAAGAAAGAGATGTAGCTCTTATTTCCCCTGCAGAGGGCAGAAAAGCACAGAATGAATTATGGTTAATGGTAGATTTTCACAAAATCGTTGTCTAAGACTATTTGTTAAAAATTTTGACTAATTTAAAAGTTACTATATGCAGGTATTGTATGTGATTATAGCATATTTCAAATTATGCTGATGGCATAAATTTATTATTTGTCGAAAAATGTGAGAAAGGTGAGAACTTCAGCAACTGGAGGCCAGAAAAAACACGATTTTCAGCTGGTGTCAAGTTGGTCTTTAAGTAGATCTATAGAGACTATAGAGCGTATTTACAGTAACATGATAATGTGTGTGCTAAACTAACTGGCAACGTACTTTTGTAGCTTGCTTTTGTGTTATCTATGCAATGCTGACAAACAGTCAATGTCTTATCTTTAGTAAAAGGCCAGTATTAGCCTGATATATGTCTAACTTTAGTGTCTACAAAGTGACATGTAATTACTGAATTTTTATTGTCACAATATCTAGTACCTGTGTAGTGTATAGTACTTGGGAACACTAAAACTGTCATGGCTGTAAAACTACCAGAACATATTGGACAAACATCCATTTGGATTATAAACAAATAAATTTTGCTGCTGTTTTTTTGAGCTTACTTGGTAGTAAACAGAGCAGTGAAAACACACAGTACACACTAAATATTTTCCTTTTTGCTATGTTAAGCATTTTTATATTTAAAAGTCGAACTTTAAATAAACTGTCACTGCAAAAACAAATGCTAAAATGTCCTTTTGCCATTTTAAATTATTATTATCTGCTTGTAAGCTTCAGAAACAGCCGTCCTCTTCCTCCCTCTTCACAGAGTACTTTGCTGTCTGCTTTGAGAAGAATGTCGACGATGGTTCCCAGTCGTTCTTTAATCATTTCCCATGCCTCTTTTCTCTCCTATTCCCACTGACGCCACAGAAACTCTTCTCTGCCAGCAGACCTATTAGATAACTGTTGACCTTAACCTTTCCGCCTAACCTTTTCTTACAATACCAATCAAATATTATTCTTTCACACTTTTTATTATTAGATATTATTTTGTTTTAATTTGTTTTTATTTAATTTATTTTATTCTTAATGTCTTTGTGATGATAGATGACATTACAGTTTAAAATCAGCAGGAAAACCTACAAGATGGCCTGGTTTATGTGTGACACATGTGTCCACTGTGAGAGAAAACAAAATCACCACAATCCAATATGCATAAATCAACATGTTTAAAAAAAGTCAATAAGGCTTTTAAAAGACTTAGACATTTCCATTTTCTCTGTCTGCCTATGTCTGCTACAGGGAAGATATATAAAATACATGACTAACATGACTGAGGTGGTCTGGGATAATATTGTGCCAGCATGTGGATGTATAAACGCACACTTACAAATTGTTTGGTTTAAAGTTGTAATCCTTAAGATTTCAGTCCTGGTTGATTTGGCGACACCTGTGGTTACCTTGGTAACAGCAAGTGTGGTTTAATACAGCAAACACTTGTTGACCAGCTATTTTCAGAAATACAACAAAAGAATATATCTATCTGATATATGTATCTGATTACTGTGTGGCCAGACCAACTCGTGGTGTTTTAACAAAGAAGTCAGTCAAAAAGAATTGCACCTTGGACCTGATTTCATGCTGCGAGCGTTAACAAAAGTTGGTTATCTTGCTTCAAAGTTGGAGATGTGCAGCCTGTCGTCTGCAGCTCCTCACCTGACAGCTCACTGTGGCTGCTTCTTCTTGTTCCATTACTCTCTTGCAATATTTTAATAACTGATCTGCTGTCAAAACAGGCCCATAATGACTGTTGTCTTGTTTTGTAGATGCATTTTTGATGGAGAAACGCGGTCAGCGCTAACCTCTGTGACTTATTTGCGTTTTCTGTGGCTGCTTCACAATAAAAGCCACCCGGTGTGAGTGTGAAGGCAACAATAGGAAATGTTCAGTTAGCCTTAGCACTAACTTAATACAGCTCTGATGGAGAGTGAAGAGTAAACACTGAGGCTGATATCAATGAGATAAAATTACAACAGTAAGGCTGGAGTACATGCTGCATCATTTCCTGTGAATCACTTGTGTGTAGGTAGCCAATTTGAATCCTGATGGGAATGGAGGACTCCACCATTAACATTTAAAACCTCTATATAGAGAGGAAATTAAGAGGGTAGATACATTGAATGACTTAATTCTCTCTTATTCAAGTTTACTAAAGAAGTCTCTGTCTCTTTTTCAGATTGTCTTTCCTGCCAAACCGGAGCTACAGCGACAACGGACGGACGATACTTGCCAACGAGCAGGAGTCCCAGGACTCTCTCGGACCACTATGAGGATGACTTTACAGAGCTGTGACATCATCAGCTGGTGTGGGGGACCTTTGAATTGGTTTAGAGACAAAGACTTCTTGGCCTCTGTGATCTCAACAGTCTACTGTGAACTGACCTGACCTGTTCATAAGAATATTGCCTCACCTGGATATTCAGTCTATGATCCAGCATCATCATTGACATCATATGACTCTTTTTTTTTTTTTACACGTATCGATGCTGTCCAGGGAAATCTAAAGGTTAGAGGCACTATTTCTGGGCATCAGACAGTCAAATCTGATTCTTGGTGACTCTAAATGGGCCAAAATGAAGCATATTTGTGCAGAATTCAAGTCTTGGTTGTAGAGTATACTTGGGTTCTCAGAAAACTACAGCAGACTACAAGCTAAACTCTGGCTAACATGATGGTGGAATCAAGAGGCTCCTACTGCTTTTTAACCACTATGCTGACATTCCATTATAGCTTAAAACTGGCATCCTTTGGTGCCATGTTGCGAAGGAGAAACAAGTTAAAATAGAGCTAACTGCACAGGGGTGACTGCAGGTCTTATTAGAATAAAGTACAGCAGTTTGTATCCTTGCTTTTTACCAGCATCGACGACACTGAATGTCAAAACTGCTGGATGTCATGTCAAAAGTGGGCGTTTTTTATTTCATATTCAGTTTTGACATACCAAAGTCTGAGGATGTGATGAAATACAGCATCATAAAAACTGTTCTATCATTCATTATTGTGATGAAACACTTGCCTAAACTTTTCATGGCACATAAAATATTGTTACCTTACATTTACCTCCGTGGGTTGAAAGTTTCTGTTGCATCTCTGTCCACACCCAGCAGGGATGTCGTGTTGGTTTTGTAGAGCAGGAAACTTTAATTGCCAGTGTTAAAATCACTCTTTATGGACATTATAATCATCCTGCAAGAAGCAACAGTGACATATGTAGGAATTTACTCTTTACCTTTTTGTAAATTAATAAGACATGGTTGCAAAGCACTGACAGTACATACATTTACAGCGTTGAAACAGAGTCACTGCCATACGTGTATCTCAAAAAGTAAATGTTTCAAGAATCTGATGGGAAAAAACTGTCTGGTCTGATTAAAAGGTTGTACAATGAGCCCAATTTCTTTAAATGCAGATAATGTGTACTGTGCATATGATTGTATTATATTCCCACCATGAAAGAATTATATGAAGGAGACACCTTGAAATAGGAAGTATAGTTTTACACATAATACATGGATTGGATTTCACTGACTAACAGCTACTCTTGTTTTCCAAATGTATATTTAAGCTCAGTAGCTGCAGATCAAATGTTTCTTTCTCTTGTTGGTCCCTCACTATGGAAACCAAACCTGCTGCTGGATGGAAGCAGCTGGAAACCACCATGACAAGGCTGAAGCGATGATCTGTGCAGGGAATGATCCTGCAGATGGATGCCTGTGATCCTCTGTCATAGATTGATATTAGCCCCTGAAAACTTGGCTTCAAAGTTAAAGTTTGGGAAAGTACCTAAACTATATATATATATATATATATATATATATATATATATTGCTAATATTGCTAAAATCTGATTGGTGCGTGGATGTATGTGACATCACGTTTTTTTTTCCAATTGAGCCCCGCCCACTTCAAACCAGTAAGAAGAGCACAGATTTCTGTATTTGTGTTTTTGTCTCTTAAGTTAAATAACCAAAACTGTTCTAACTTAGTGTGTTCTAAATAGTGCGTTCGGGTAGGATCCCATCACTCATATTAAGAAGCTGACTGACATAATCCTGAGACTAAATTTGTCCAAACTGACTGAATTAAATGTTACCATGTTGTCATTATGAAATGTGACATGATTAACGAGGTTAAAAATTGTGGGTTACAATTATCTCATTTAGCTATTTGGACAAATATTTCTTTTAAAATTTTGAAATCAGTAAAAAAAAAATTTCCTAAAAACTCATCACATTTTTGTGGATTATTTCCTTTTTCAACATCATGAATCTCTAAACAACCATAAAGGATAAGGCTGGCGATATTCTATTTTTCTTATTGGTAACAAATCCCGTTAAAAAACTGGAACCAAGAATCTGTCTGCCTCTCAACACTTTCTGATTTCACTGCTCTGCCTGTTGCCTCAGTGGTTCCCGCTCACGAATGTATACAGTAGTTTCATTTTCAAAAAAGGCTCAATAATGCCCACTAAAAGAGGTGATCACTGTAGTTTTTAGCAAATGTTACAAAAACAGGAGTAAATTGTGAATTTGTTGGGGACTATTTTCAGCAGATTTGGTGCTCAAGTGAATATTTACAGCAGCAGGATGTTGTACGTGAAATTAACTCAAAATAAACTACAGTGGTCTAGGCACCAAGGAATATATATATATATATATATATATATATATACACACACAAAATGAATAAGAGACTAAGAAAGAAGTATCTGCGTTTGGCTCATGGTTGAACTGTGTTTTAAAGCTGTGTTAAGTGACCTGATGAAGAAAAGTCAAATATTCACTCTCCTTTTAGCTTTGATTTGGTCTTATTTTTCTGTACCTGCCACTCGTTTTGGCTCTCTGCCATTTTGTGTTGGGCACGTAGCATATTTTCAGCATGTTTGAGCTAGTTTGCTTACAACAGCCTCCTACATGGGGGCATGTGAGAGCAATGGTTTGGAAAAAACTAAAATAATGAGTAAAAAGTGGCCAAAAGCAGCTAAATATAACTAAAATCACCAGAGCTGCAGAGTTGGCTGTTTTTCTCAGTGGGTTTGGCAGCACTAGTGACCCATTCACATTACTCAGAGTCATTTGATTCAAAGGTAAATTCAAGAATGTCTCTGTAACACAGGTTTAACTTTCCTCCAGTGTTTGATGCTCAGTTTACATATCTGAACTCCATCTGTCTCACTCTCTCTGTTTATCACAACACATTTAGGAGATCGACACACGGAGGTGTGAAACCAACTCTGCCGCCTACTTTCTGTCATCACTGATTTCTGCATTTTCATTTCAATTTCTTTCTGCATCTCTGCCTCAGAAAACAACACTCGTCATCTTTACTTTTTACTTTCAGTGCAAAACCTCAGTCCAGCTTCAAAGATGACGAGGTAAATGAATGTCTTGTTACAATGTGACAAGTCCACTGTGCACTGTATTTTATCTTTATTGTGGCTGATGGAGATGATGAATAAACAGAGAATTTGGTGTAAACTGGTTCATTTTTATTTTTTTACATCAGAGTCAGTAGAGTAGTGTAGTTATGGCTCCTTAAACCTGCATACATTTATTTATTTAATTATTTGGCAATATCTGGCTCTATAGCTGCTAAATGCTAAACTATGTTCACTAGATAATCAGATCTTTTCCACTAAAAACAGCTGCCTGCTGTGGCCGATGTGCTGATGAGAGCGGTGAGAGTGAACCAAAACGGAAAAGTTGCTGGCCAGAAAACCAACACAGTGATGCCTAAAACGATTCAAAGAGCTGAGGCGAACTGCAGAGTCGGGTGATATTTCTCTGTGGGTTCATAATACGAGTGACCCCTCTCACATTTATAAGAGCAACTTTAAGGTTTGTTTTTATTTTAAAGGGACAGTTCACACAAAAACACAATAAAACTTGAAGGTTCATTCTTCTTGAAAAGCAGTTTGACAATTAATTGTTATTACAAGGTTCACTTACTTTGTTTTGCAGAGCTTTCAGCCCCATCTTGTGGCCTTCAACAGTCAATGAAGATGGTTTAAACCATCTCCATGGTAACTAAAACCAAAACTATAACCAGTTAAAGAATGTGGTAAGATTTTTTTTATCAGACACAACTTGAGCAGATATCAGTTGTACTTTGAAGGTATACAGTGGAGCTCTACAGCATTTTTTAATTTGATGACGTTTAAAGCAGCAGCATCTTTTCCCAAATCCAATCACTGAATTAAAATACTACTACCAATGTCTTTGTGAACAGCCCAAATATGACTTTGTGATCACCTGGAGGGGCCCCATCTCTATTTTGAGAACCCCTGTGATGTGCTCCTGTCTTCAGTAAGACAACACGAGCATCAAGCACAGACTATTATTATTCTGTGTGGGCCACAAACACATTTTTAACAAGCCTTTATTACTGTTGGCGGTGGCAGGCGGCAATTACACACAAAGCTCCTCGTCAGGAAACCTATTTGGTAACAGCAAATATGATTATCCCCAATCATTCCCTCCGCCACTGAAAACAATCTTTGAGCTGATTTGCTGAGTTGATTGGTGCTGACCCCCGAGCCTGCTGGCCATTAACCAATCAGGGAAAATCCAGAGGAGGAATTCATTATTCTGTGAGCCCTCTCAAAATGCACTGACTCCAGCTCAATCTCTCTGGGCTTACATACTGTATAAAGCATGAAGATCTCAAGGCTTTGTCTCATAGCACAGCAGTGCCAGACCTGGACCTGGGTTTTCTAAAAGTATCTTGGCTCTAAGATTAGTCTGAAGTTAACACAGGAACACAAAATTATTTTTAACCCCATCAGACACAGATCCAGCATTTTATCCTTCTATGGGCCACTAGAAATTAGTCATGTTAGTTTTTCTTCCAGTGTGAATCCAGCCTAATCTGCTTTTCTAACAGATATATTCATTGAAAAAACAGTTTGCTCTAAGATTTAAAATGTGATTTTTTTAATAAAGCCTTCCAGGGGATTTATTACTTATCTCCTTCCATGTGGAGGTAAGAGGTCAGCCTCAACATCAAAGCAGTTACCCTGAGCCTAGTCCGTTCGGAATGGTTCCCACAGAAAATCTCAGGGAAGTGGCTGTGAGTGCTCTTTAATGGAGGTAGGGAAATTCACATTTTCCAGACCAACCAGTCAGTCTTGAAAATAGTCTGAAAAATACTTTTTTGAAACACTTCTGATAAAACATAAATCTGTCCTTGGTGGAGCTTGTGGTGTGCCAAGCTATAATGGGCTCATTACTGTCCCCCGAGGCCAAACACCCACTGTACTTGACAGTAGACGAGAACTGCAGTTGTAGGGGGAGTGCTAAGTGGAACACAATTTAAAGACTAAGGCCAAATGTAAAAAAGAATATGTACCTTTTTATGTCGCCTCTTTACTCCACTTTTCTTCCCACTTCAAAAACAAACACACTCTCGTCTGGTCTCTCAACCCCATACAACAATGGAAACATTCACGTAGCGCAAAGTCTACATTGACCTTAGACAATTACACGTTCTTATTGGTCTAGAGTCTACAGTCTGACTGTAGACTCCCAATTGGATTGTAGGATTCGACTGAAGACTACCAATCAGACGTTAATATGCGTAGCAGCAACAGCAAGGACCTGTCACCGGAGAGAATGACCCGCCGCCGCAGTAACCTACAGTGTTTTTGATAAGACTGAAATAATTAATTCTTTGTAACATTCAATGTTTATACTGCCCAGTTGTCTTTTGGTCGTTCGGTAAGGCTGAATGTTGTATTAATGTTGGTAAGATGAGATAAACTTTATTGATCCCCACCAGCTAAATCCGCTGGCGTTAAGGTTAGCAGCTCAAGAGTCAAAAGAAGAGGGAAAAGAGTGATAAATAAGAAATAATAAAAAACTATATACACTATACACCTTTCATTTATACAGATATGACCATGATTGGATAGTTGCACATTAATGTTAGAGTTCTGTTGACAGGTAACGTTAGGCTAACTTTACCGCTAAGGTAACTGTTAGCGTCTCAGTAAAATCGAAGGACCTGCTGTTGGTGAGAACGTACAGTAGAATCTCCTCTGCCTACTCGAGTTCTTTTGTCATATCCATTCTATCTTGTGCTACCCATACTGTTCACTCAACAGTATGGACCGGGTCTAAGACTGCACCCGACATGAACGTATTTACTGTACATTAAACATGCTGCCCTGATGATGGTAAAGCATCTTACTAATAATTTATTATAATAAATGTAAATTATACCACTCAGAATTATTATCATTATATATGTATATATATTTATATATAAAACAAAAGTTTGTCATCATCAGCCTTTGCAATCCCGAGTTTGGGGGGGGGGGTCATATACTCCCAAAATATGTTCTGTAAGTTATTTTGAGTGGAATAATTTAAACTTAAGAAATGATGCCATATAATCAGGGCAGCATGTTTAATGTAGCCTACAGTAACATTAACTTGTGTTCAGTGTTTCAGAGGTCAGGGAAACTGTATTTTTGAGGTTTTGCACCATTAATGTTTTATCATTTTTTCTCTGCTGTCAAAATACACCCACTAGCCCAAAATACCATGGCCTATATTACCCAAGACAGGAGAATATAACAACTACAGTGGTTTCTCCCAGTATGTTTTTTGCCTCCAATGTTATCTGTAAGGCAGCACTGCCTCCCAGGTTATGGTTATGGCAGGGGTATATAGAATATGGTATAGGGGTATATGGAATATGAAATAATAAATATCCATGATCCATAATAATAGTTCATATTCCTGATGTTTTACTGGTAACTTTTGGGGCAAAAGATTTCATCTAATTTTGAGTGTAAAGATGGCATGCACCCTCAAGGGCTTTTGCCATAAGCAAAAACCTAAAACTTAGCCAAAGGGAAGAAAAGCTTCATCTGAGGAGCTGAAAGGGTTTAGTAGTTGTGACCCTGCTCTGACACAGCAATGTCTTTTTCTGTTAGTTCTGGTAGTTGTTCAATGGTGACAGACATCTGTCTTGGTGTGTACCCTCCTGCCTTCTTGGCCGCAGAGTCGGCAGCATAATTTCCTTCTGCTATGCTGGTATCTAGTTTCTGGTGTCCTTTGCATTTAATCACGGCCACAGTATGGAGTGTTGGCTGTAGTGTGTATCCATGAGATGTTGGAAGACATCTAGACTCCTGTGGCGTCAAGGTGGACTCGAGGGGAGTCAGGTGTCCTTCAAATTAACCTGTAAGCACTCCTGCCACTCTCTGGATTGGAGTCTCCACCCATCCAACAGGATCATGACCCATGGTCCAGAGGAGTTGATTATTCACTTCCCTTCTCTCCTTGTCTTGTTCATCATCGCTGTCAGGGTCCCGTTCCCTGAGTCCTTCTCTCTCCAACTCCTCCAAGTAATGCTGATAGTTTAGTCTCATTGATTCTTCCTTTGTTAGTCCTCTTTCCCCTCTCTTTCCATAGGGCACTTGCAGTTCATCCATCAGGGGAGGGGTTCTGGTGTCCCTGAGCGGGTGGAGGCTGCACTCCCTTTCCCTGGAACCTGAGTTCTTATTGATGTTCCTCTGGAGGCTGCAGGCGATGGTGAAGCTGAAGCAGGTACAGTGAGGCTTGCTCCTGGAGGCAAAGAGGTAGAGCGGGTTTAGAGAGAATTCTGCCACAGCAGATGTCAAGTCTTCCATCTGGTTCAAGGAGTGTTCCATAAGTGATCCTATGGCTCCGGCTGCTTCCTTGTGGAAGGCGGCATTCATTGCATCTTCTGGTGTCTCCAGTTCCAATTGACCTCCCTTCACAAGCACCACTGGAGCTTGCACTGATGTGGGGGAGGGTCCCTCGGGGGAAGGAGGAGTGTGGTATGGAGGGGGAGGTCCTATTTCCTTGAGGCAGGGGTACAGTTGGCTGGGCCGACCCCCCTTCTCTGGAGGAGTAGTTGGTGAAACGGACAGCATGGTTGCTGTTGCTGTTGTTGATGCAGCAGCTGACCTCTCCTTTTTCTCCTTTTTTCGCTTTCCATTTGCCTTGCCTACTGCTGTCATTATTTCGCAAATGGCTGTGGTGGTCCCATCTCTGTCTCTGGCCTTCTCCAGTCTCCTATATGCCAATCCCCATTTATGGCTTCCTGCCATCTCTCAATCACAAAAGGCTTCTCCATGACTTGCAGCTGCGGCAGTCACCATGCACATGATAACTTCAGGGGTGGGCAGCTCGGCTTCCTGGTTGCTGGTGAGGAGACCTTGTCTCTCCATTTCTCCCACAACTTTTCCACTGCTTTCTTTGTCTGTCCCTTGTCTTTTTTACCTACTTTTCCCTCTAGCTTTTGTTTCACATGTGCCTTTAACTGGCCCAAATTCATAGGCTGATCTCCCATTATGCTTGTACACATACACCTTCAGGTGTCCTTTTAATATTTTTCAAATAGATCATACAACCCAAACCAATGAAGCTCAAGATTTAATACCATAAACCACACAATCCACAACTTTCCTAACCCTGTTAGTGTCCTCTCACACGCAGCTACACGTTCTTCTAATGTCAGACAGGAGGAGGCCGAGGCATGATTGGTTCTTCACTTATTAATGTTAGCGAGATGTCTTCATAAGACACAGTTGGCAATCTACCCAGGGAGCGTGGTATGCCTCCCCAGTCACTCAAGTCCATGAGACCATCCCACCATTGTTGCTCATGCAACCCAAAATTTACCTCATAGGGCAAATTCAACCCAACATAAAACAACCCCAATGTGAATACCAGTACACAAAAGCAAATTACCTATGGTGCAACATTTAACACATTAGAAAATCAGTTTGTTTCACTTCACTCCCACTCATGTCTTTTCCTTTTGCTTCTAAAAATACTTTCACTTTTTTCAAGTGCAGCTTTAAATTAAAATTAAAATTATTATAATTTTTTTAACAGCCAGTCAGTTTGTATGGACTTCACTTAAGTAACTGACCCAATCAGTAAGGCTCTGTTTGTGTTAATACCGCTAAGTTTCCACAGACAAACAGCTTTGTTAACACTGCTAGGTATCCACTGTTTGCTTGCCTTACTGAAACACTGTTACTAGCCAATTCCCACTAATCAGTAAGACTCTGCTTGCGTTAACACCGTTAGGTTCCCACTGTTTGTTGTCTTACATAACTTAACATTTCATTCCCACATATGCTCTTTGACACACAGTATTTCTTTTCTCTTTTAGGGATTCTACTCTTAGGGACTTTAATCCTTATATATATTTCTTAGTTTTGATTCTACAATTTCAGTACACATATAACATATAACATGTATTTTCACTTGTTTATCTTAAACAATTTAGTCTGTAATTTCCTTACCTCCTCCTCACTCACTTTTAATTTGGTATTAGTCAATGCACAGAATTTGGTTGTTAACAACAGGTTTCTGCTTACCTTTTCTTTAAAAGTCCTGGTCCTCCAGAGTCCAGAAACACAGAGACGGTCCCGCCGGAAAAAAACTCAGCAGGGACGGCGTCGAATTTTCTCCTTTTCTTCCTCAGCAAATCACGTTGGGGTAACCGATTTGTCAGAGCGTTCGTTTATTTGCAAAAGAAAAGACTGGAGAGAAGCTATTCCTTAATTTGGCATTTATCAAAACATTGGAGGATCAAAACATATCTTGTACAAGGATCTTTTATATTCAGAAAACCACAGTCAGCAAGCTGTTAATCTGTAGTCAACATCCTAGGAAAGAGTGCTCTTCTTAACATTACACAGTTTTAAATGAGAATGTGCAACTATCTGATGGGTTTCTACAGAGGTGGGGAGGAGCTGTGGTTTAGACTTAGCTCTCCCTTCGTTGGTGTACAGGCTGGTCCCAGTCTCTTGGCACACGATTCCAGCCTTCGTGAGGAGACAGCGCACTAGTGGAGGAATCCTACACTTCCTCTGTTTGTAAGTTGCTGAAGTCTCTGCTTCGTTCCCCACAACTGATACTTCACCTCTCATGGTCATTACAATACATACTGTCCTCACTACATGATTTTCTTTCTGATATCCCTGTTTCTTTGCAACAGCTAATCAACTTTTCCCTGCACACTTTGAATTGTTAAGCCTCATGCCCTGCGTGTGTGTATGTGTGTACAAAAGTTTCAACATGGTATTAATATAATAGGCAAGCAATCTTCGTTTAGGTTTTTGATTCTCACAACACCAGTGACCCACATCACAAGTGTGCAGATGAAGAGGTTCAAGAAATATATTGATGACAAGGAGCAAGTAAGTGTTCATTTGATTATGTATTTGTTATGGAACAGGAAGAACAGAATAGCATAATAAATGAAAATCAGAATCAGAATCAGAAATACTTTATTGATCCCGAGAGGAAACTCTTTTGTTACAGCTGCTCACTATCACGTCAGTGCACACAGGAATAGAAGTACTAAGCAAATCAAAATATAATACTCCATAATACAGGATAAAACAGTAATTGTTAAAATTACTGATATTTTGAGCACTTTGGCTAAATGTGTTTGTTTGCTTTTGGTAATTTAAAAGCGCTACGTCATAAAATCCAGATAGTTACATTACATTTGTTGTCCAGCAACCACAGGCAAGCACCTCCAAGTGTGGTCCTTCATCATGGGCAGGCGTTGATGCTGAACTGATAGCTGCAAGCCAGGCTGTGGAAGGTAAGTGAGATACAGAGTTAATAGACATCAAACGTTTTTTTTTGTTTTTGTTTTTTTAAATAATGTATAATACAGAACTACTTTTATTTGGTAAATTCTCAGACTTGCTCAAGTCCCAAGAGTCCAGCAGTCAGACTAGCAGTCAGTCTCTGGATTCCCAGTGCAGGGGTTCCCGACCCACAGACAAGACCAAGCAGCCTGAGCCCGCTGTCCGCCCCAAGCAGGCTGCGTCCACTAGCCAGCCCACAGAGTCCCCGTCCACAACCAAGGGTCATGATTATCCCATGGAAGAACCTCTGACTGACTCCCCTGTAAGTGACATTCACATTATATGCAAATAATGTAAATGAGAGTAATTCGGTATACATATTTTTTAAATTGGTGTTCTGTCCCAACATTATGTATATAATAACGAAATGTTTTATGTGTGTGTTGCAGGTGGAGCTAGAGGGTTGGGTGCGTCTGTGAGAAAACCCCAATTACAAAAATAATCCGAATACAAAAGTAATCCGAATACAAAACTAATCTGATTACAAAAGTAATCCCATTACCAAAGTAATCAGATTACAAAAGTAATCAAAATACAAAAGTAATCAAATTACAAAAGTAATCTGATTACAAAAGTAATCCCATTTCCAAAGTAATCAGATTACAAAAGTAATCCCATTTCTAAAGTAATCAAATTACAAAAGTAATCCAAATACAAAATTAATCCGATTACAAAAGTAATCTGATTACAAAAGTAATCTCATCTCCAAAGTAATCTTATTACAAAAGTAATCAGATTACAAAAGTAATTGCAAAAGTAATCAGATTACAAAAGAAATCCGAATACTAAAGTAATCAAAGTCCGTGTTGGGATGAGGTGAGGGTGGATGGATGAGTCAAACAAACACAGGATGTTTGCCCAGGAGACCGCTATTCGTTTCCAGGGCTATTCCAGGGCTCTCTTGGTGCTTTGAGGCAAATATTTAAAAACTGTAAGTCCTAATGCTTAAATACTGGCATTGTGCAAAAGAGGACACCTTTGTGTACATTTTGATGTATAATTTGAAAGCTGTGGAAGTTACAAGGGTTGACGTCAGACATTTTGGAAAAGCAGAACAGCAGAAGAGGATCAGTGGGTGACATCACAGGTCATGAGACACACTCTAAGCAGCGCCATTAGAAACCATTAGAAACTCAGAAACTGAGGTAATTCAAAAACTCTAAATGATGTAAACTGTAAAAAGCTGACTACAAGTTTAGTAGTTCAAAGTCTTGTGCCGTGTTTAAAGTTTGTAGCTGAAAGTATGCAGTAGTAGAACTTATTAGAAGTCATTACAAATGACAAAAGTTATCCAATTATAAAGGTAATAAGATTACATTACAGTAGTTAGATTAAGTAACAGTAATTAGACTACATTACAAAAATGTGATTACATTAAAGAAATTAAAGCAATAACTACAAATGTGGAGTGTGTCAGTCAGTAACATCAGTGATGTAGATGGGAATGGGTGAGCATGATGGAGTGTAAGGTGCTGCTGCAAGCGGGTTCCTCTGGTACCTTCAAGTACACATAGGAAGACACAGTAAGTAGTACACCACACCCGCATATCAGCAGGTAAATCAAGAGGCCAACTTTGTTGGTGCACGATGTTTATGATGTTTATTATGTGGAGGGGATCCCTGTTTCATGTCATCAGGAGACTGAAGAGCCATTCAGAAAGCTGCTGAGAGCAACTTTTACTAAGGACCTGAGAGAACTCCTGAGCTAAAGGAAGTGGTGGGGTTTACCCTGTTGCTATCATGTTGCTATCATGTTTCATAATTAATGTGTTGACATCATCACTGAGTATAACTCACTTCACCTGTGTTAGCGTTATTACATCACAGTTGAATATTTACTACTATGTACGTAAACATGCAAGAAAAAAAGAGCACAGAAAGTCACATGCTGCTATTGGTCTTTATTTGCTTAGATTTTTTTCCCATGTGTACTTGAGGTACGTCACATCTGTGATGTGTCCAGCTGGTACACAGTGCTCACTGAGGTCCTGTGCTGCGGACCATGTACAAAGGCAGCCAGGAGCGGAGAACGTGGCACAGTGGGTCGGTGGCTTGCGGAGGCCAGCAATGTGCAGGATTACCAGAGCCCACATCTGTTTTAATCTATACATAATAATTATTACTGGTAAGTAAATCCCCCCCCCCCCGAGGACGGTTAGGCATATTGAATAAATCTGGCACAGTTCACCTGTTTCGCCAAACTCACTTCTCTCATGTCATGTGTTCCATTGCACCATACACACCGATTTGGCGTCGCAGCTGATGTGGTCCCATTGCAAGATGGTCTGTAGTGTAATATTACATTACAAATATTTGATGACAAACATTTCAATTAAAAAAAAAAATTAAATGGAAATTAAAAAATATATAATTATTTCAAAAGTAATCCTGTTACAAAAGTAATCCGATTACAAAAGTAATTTGACTACCAAAGTAATCCATTTCCAAAGTAATCAGATTACAAAAGTAATCAGTTTACAAAAGTAATTGCAAAAGTAATCTGATTACAAAAGTAATCCCATTTCCAAAGTAATCGATTACAAAAGTAATCCTATTACAAAGTAATCTGATTACAAAAGTAATCAGATTACAATAGTATTTGCAAAAGTAATCCGATTACCAAAGTAATCCGATTACCAAAGTAGTTCCAATATAGATTCCTTTAGAAAAAATGTGATTATAAAAGCATTCATATTACAAAGATTGCAGTTTTTTTTTATACTTGTCAAGAAGTATGGTTTTCTACTTGGTTACACCAGTGGTGGAAGAAGTACTCAGATCATTTACTTGAGAAAAAGGAGCAATAGCACAATGTAAAAATACTCAAATATAAGTAGTCCTGCACTCAAAAATTGACTGAAGTAGTATTATAAGCAAAATGTAGTTAAAGTATCAAAAGTAAAAGTATTCAAAATGCAGACTGGTCCCTTTCAGAAGTTTATATTATTATACATATGACTATTGGCATTTATGCATTAACTTGTAAGTAGTATTGTTGCAGCTGGTTCTACCTACTTTATATAGTGTTGGGCATTTTCATCTTAAACAATGCTTATAAGATGACTTTATGTTCTGTATGTATACAAATATACATTTTTGTATGATCAGCTTCAATCTGTGAAGTTACTATAGCTGCCAAATCAATGTAGTGAAGTAAAAACTACAGTATTTCCACTGAAATGTAGTGGAGTAGAAGTATGCAGTGGTGGAGAAAGTACGCAGATCTTTTACCTAAGTAAAAGTAGCAATACCGCTCTGTAAAAATACAAGCAGACGTCCTACATTCAAGATTTTGTTTAAATAAAAGTACAAAAGTAACTAGAAGAGTGCACTCAGTAGAGTGCAGATCTCCGGTATCACCAAATGGCGTATGAATAACATGCCAATGTCTTAAGTAATTTCGTGTGTTTCGTGTGCGCCAAACGCACTTCTCTCATGTCATGTGTTCCATTGCACCATACACACCGATTTGGCGTCGCAGCTGATGTGGTCCCATTGCAAGATGGTCTGTAGTGTAATATTACATTACAAATATTTGATGACAAACATTTCAATTAAAAATAAAAATTTAATGTAAATTAAAAAATATAATTATTTCAAAAGTAATCCTGTTTCAAAAGTAATCCGATTACAAAAGTAATTTGACTACCTAAGTAATCTGATTACAAAAGTAATCAATAACAAAGTAATCAGATTACAAAAGCATCCGAATACAAAAGTAATCGATTACCAAAGTAATCGATTACAAAAGTAATCCAATTACAAAAAATCTGATTACAAAAGTAATCCAATTACAAAAGCAATCCGATTACCAAAGTAGTTCAAATATTGATTCCTTTATAAAAAATAAGTATTCAGATTACAAAGATTACAGTTTTTTTATACTTGTCAAGAAGTATGGTTTCTCTACTTGGTTACACCAGTGGTGGAAGAAGTACTCAGATCATTATTACTTGAGAAAAGTAAGTACAGATGGCTTGTAAATTTGTTTAGGACATAAAGTTTACTGAAAGGTACTTTCAATTGAAGTGTAAGCTCTGAAAGGAGGAAAATAAAGAAATCAAATAAATAAATAAAACTAGATAAAACTAGACTTCTTCTGCAGGGTTGAGCTGTATCGTAGTGCATTCGTCCTGAATGTGATTGGTCCAAAGTGTTTGGGGTGACAGTAGCACCCCACGTGGTCAAAGGCGTCAGAGCACGACAGTGTGGTGTGTGGCTCTCCCAAGTGGGCAAACTGTATTGTGACTACCAGAATGTTGTTATTAAAGTAATCAGTATAGATGGTATAGATTTATAAATAAAGTTTATTCACCACATATATGAAATATTGAGCACACTTACTCTTCATTTAGTACCCTGATGAGGTGAATCCAGAAGAAAGACAAGATCCCTTTTCTGGTTATTGAATGTGTCATTTTGTGTATCACAATGACTTCCTCAATTTTAGTGATGTGTGGTGTCCCCCTACTAAAGGGGAAGATGATAAAGTTAGATTAAACTATGATTTAATTTGAGCATTAACATTTGAGACTTGTGTTAATATATATTTCTTTAATGATACTAAGTACCTCCTCAAAACTCACCTACTCACTCAGGCCTATGGTCTTTTACATTATCTCTTTTTGTGTAAAGCGTCATTGGGTCCCTTGAAAGGTGCTTTATAAATCTAAGTTGTTAATTCAAGACACTGCAAGTATAGAAAGGACAGAGCCTTCCAGCAGAGGCATACATACACCATAATGCATCAGATCTGAAATCCTAAAAATGCACATTGGTCACCAGCTGCAATACATCTTCCTCTATGCCTGTAGATCTTTAAGATTGTCTTTGTATATGATTACAGGTGAGAGTGCGAATGCAGTCCCCCTCTACCAGAAATGATGCAGTCGAGATTTGCAGGAGACTACAGGAGTCTACAGTATGGCTCACCCCCATTCAAAGCAAATGTTGCAGTGTTGACATCATCTGTATGATCATCTATTTATTGTGCTCTTGAAGCCATTGAAGAATGAAAATGAAAATGAAAAGGATTTACAATTTTTACAAAGTTTAAACAATTTAACATGGACATCGAACATGATTAAGAATGAAATGTAATAAAAATGAAGACTATTTACAATATGTACAATGCAACCCTACCATATTTACAGATGTATGACATATTTAAAGCTCATTCCTCCAACTTATCAACACAAGAGGTGAACTGTTCGTAGCTGACGTACTCTCTGTTGTCCAGACCTTTAGCTGTGGACATCAAGTTTACAGGGCAGAAAGTGTTTTTCTGGTGTTTTTTATGTACCTGGGTTGACAGTTTGCATCCTACTTCTGAGGAGTGTTCCTTCACCTTACACTTATATTGTGTAGATGTAGCCCAGAATGAAGGACTGCCAGTACTGTGCGATAGTAGTGGGCATTGTAGGCAGAGCCTGACTGGCAGGCATAATGGGCTGTGTGGAGGGGCCAGCAATCCTAGGGGTTGCTGTAGATGCAGAGAGGGAGGGCACAGGTCTGGTGATGATAGAGGTGGGTTGGGTTTTATCACTGGCAGAAGCACAGGTGGCAGTGGTGGTCGAGGCCAGGAGAGTGGCATGATTATGTCTGTCCTTCCCTTTAACACCTTTGTCCCTGCCATATTCCATCAGGGGGTAGTCCGGTGGAGGGAGGACTGCTGGCTGGTGTGGTGCTGGAGGTAGGTCTGCAGATGAGATGAAGGTGGTCTTTGTGATGGTGGATGGCTGTTTTGTGGTGTGCAGGTTGAGGAGCCTCTCTTGGCAACGGATGAAGTCCTGCACAGTCTTGATCTTAATCTTTGGGAGAGGAATGCCTGCTTTGCACAGGACTGGATCCTCCACCAAAATCTGACACTGGATTCGCTCGTATGCTTTAAGGATGGTGCTCTTCTCAGGACTGCTGCGAGACCCTTGAGGTGAGCGCAACCACAACAGTTTCACCAGTGTGTACATCAGCCTGTTGTGCTGATCACTGATGCCCTGTTGTGCTGGTGCATAGCGCTTGGCCATCTTTACCCTATGTATCACAGCAGCATCGACAAGATCATCCCTTTTTGTGCGGCAGTAGAGGATGTTACCCCAGTGTGTACAGCTGGTTGAAATGCTGCAGCTGCTTGTCGTGGTCCTCCACTGCATTCCAGACTTCGAGGACCTTGTTCCTCTGCTCAGTGGTAAGTGACAGCTTGTCCTCTGTCAGGCCAATCTCCACCAGCACAGAGCAAAACATTTCCAACTTTTGAAAGCCAGGAAGAGGGTTTGGACTGCAGGCATCCTCCTGTTAAAAAAATTGCCATACGAATGCAGTAAGTTCATATGTGTACATTGTCAAGCAAACAGTGCACTGTTTTTCATTCTATCAGACACACAGTTACTCACAAAGGCCGGAGGGTGAACAGTGGAGGTTTTGTCACTGGTGAGCGTAATGTGGGGCAGGACGGCATCCAGCACATCGTCATGTGCCTCCACGTCACTCTGGTACGCCTCGTCTGCCTCCAGGCTGAACCACCTCCTCCTCTGGACCAGGTCCATCGTTGACAATGTCCTCAAGAGAGAAGGGTCCGGATTCACTGGTGCTCTGGCTGAACAGGTACTCCAGCCCAAGCAACTCGTTGGCAGGGGAAGGGAAATTCCCCTTCACAGTCTGTCCAAACAGCTGCTGACAGTGGGTGTTGAGGGGGTCAATCAGCGGTGCCGAGTAGGTCCTGTGGTGCTGTCCTTTGCCACCAAACACCTGTCTGAGGTCCACCGTGCAATGCCACTTATCAGGTAAACATGATAGGGACGTGCCGCACAGTGGGGACCTGAGTAGAGTAGAGTGGAGTAGAGTGGAGTAAAGCTTTAATGTCCCCGAGGGGCAATTTGGCATGCAAACAGCAGTAAAAATTGCATACATACAGTACACAATTAAGCCACCAGCCAAATGCAATGGTAGATTTCAGACACAAAATAATGATTTACTTTTGACTAGTTGGTGAATTTTAACATTTATCTGTCAGCGACTGGTAGATGTTCACATTTGAAAGTTTTAAAGTTAATTTCCCACCCTGGAATAATTACAGGGTCACATGTTTAATTTGTCACAAATATAGAGACTACACTTGTGTACCTGGAATCATGTGCAACAGAGTTTTGTGGAATCCTTCCAGGCTGTTGCTTCCACGCAGACATTTGTAGTAGGACACGTCCACATGGTTGATGGTTGTGGTACGCGCCACCCTATACATGTTCATGTCTGGTGGATCCTGAATGCACTCCAGGTGTCACTGCTGGCCTGCCCACATCCCATCAATGGCCTCTGTAAATACACATACATACATACGTACAGTGTGTTATGTTCACTTTGTATGCTACACTATCCGTATCAGCGTTATAATAACTTTTTGGAATGAGGTCTTTTATACCAGGTGTTTTGAAGAGGCTCACTCGCACATGGTGTTTGAGCTGCTCCCTAGAAATGTAGTGGCGAACAACATCCTCATCTGAGACAGACTTCAGCGTTGCCATGTCCTTGGCTCTAACGGCCTTGATAAGCAGCTCCAGGTCTGCGTGGTTATAGGCCAGCACTGCCCCAGCTAGAGCAGACTTGAACACAGAGTACTTGGAGTGAGACTCTGTGCGTATGGCTGCGTCAAACCGATGGATCCAGTGGAAGATGCCCAGACGCACAACCATCCCATTGTCCACCCAAGGCTGGAACAAAGTATCCACCGCTGTTGGGCCCCGCGCTCGACAACACCCACTGTCCATGTACAAGATTTTGGGGACAGGTTGATTGGCCAGCCGGAATCTTTCCATGACTTCACGGCACATCGGTTCCAGCTTTGCAGTGGACTCCTCACAGGTCAGCACAAATGAAACTATTTGGGACTGCTCGTTTCCGATGCTGGTGAATCACTCAGGAGTCGTGCGGAGGGAAGCTCTCTATGAGGAGGCGGAGCCTGGAATGTGTGTCTAAATGCAGAGACAATCCCTCCGGGTATCGCTACAGTCATGAGGAGTGTGGTGTACAGGTCCTTAAATTAAAGGTAGTCCTCAACGTGATTCTCCTGTATCTGCCGCCACACCTTGACCATAGTGTTCCATTCGGTCTGGTCCCTTAGAAGCCGCACAACATTCCTATCGACACCACACCTGTCGGGAGAGTCACAATCAATATGTTGAGGTTGATTTGAGTGACTATTTTCAAGTTGGTTAAATGCACACATTATGTTCAGAATGCTCATTTGCTGGTGAGGATGGCAGGGAACATAGCTTGATGAGCCTCGCTAAGTTGGGATAAAATAGCGGGATCCCATGCAAGCCACCGACCCACTGTGCCACGTTCTCCGCTCCTGGCTGCCTTTGTACATGGTCCGCAGCACAAGACCTCAGTGAGCACTGTGTACCAGCTGGACACATCACAGATGTGACATACCTAAAGTACACATGGGAAAAAAATCTAAGCAAATAAAGACCAATAGCAGCATGTGACTTTCTGTGCTCTTTTTTTCTTGCATGTTTACGTACATAGTAGTAAATATTCACCTGTGATGTAATAACGCTAACACAGGTGAAGTGGGTTATACCCAGTGATGGTAGCCAGACTTGTAAAGGTGCACATTCCGTCTTCTACCCACACACTCATCACCTCGAAGACACTTCAGGGAGTACCTCCACAATCCAACAGAGCGCTACACAAAGACTTAGCTCAGAAAAAAGAGCTGTGGAGTTGGCAGAGCACCACTGACATAGCCAGGAGGTTCTGGTGGGTAAAACCACATGCGGTCTGATTTCATCACCCGTCGCCTCTTATACAGACCAGTGTTGTCCTTGTAGATTTGAACGGGGGTGAACAGCCCTCTTTCTGTGTCCTCTTTGAGCCATGAAATGTCAGCAGATGGGATGCCACTGGGGTTTTACCACAGACGCACCCAACCCTCTAGCTCCACCTGCAACACACATAACACACACACAAAATATTTCGTTATTATATACATAATGTTAAGACAGAACACCAATTTAAAAAATATGTATACCAAATTGTTCTCATTTACATTGTTTGCATATAATGTGAATATTACTTACAGGGGAGTCAGTCAGAGGTTCTTCCATGGGATAATCATGACCCTTGGTTGTGGACGGGGTCTCTGTGGGCTGGCTAGTGGACGCAGCCTGCTTGGGGCGGTCAGCGGGCTTAGGCTGCTTGGTCTTGTCTGTGGGTCGGGAACCTCTGCGCTGGGAATCCAGAGACTGACTGCTAGTCTGACTGCTGGACTCTTGGGACTTGAGCAAGTCTGAGAATTTACCAAATAAAAGTTTTGTATAATACATTATATAAAAAAACAAAAACAAAATGGTTTGATGTCTATTAACTCTGTATCTCACTTACCTTCCACAGCCTGGCTTGCAGCTATCAGTTCAGCGTCAACGCCTGCCCATGACGAAGGACCACACTTGGAGGTGCTTGCCTGTGGTTGCTGGACAACAAATGTAATGTAACTATCTGGATTTTATGATTTTCATTTAATATGATATCATTTACTATGCTATTCTGCTCTTCCTCTTCCATAACAAATACATAATCAAATGAACACTTACTTGCTCCTTGTCATTAATATATTTCTTGAACCTCTTCATCTGCACACTTGTGATGTGGGTCATTGGTGTGTGCAACCACCTCCTCACAGAACTGTATGCCTTCTGGATTATCACCCTCTGCTCATCACTGAATTGGTCTGGCCTGTCCTTTTGGGTGTGGTACTGGCTGCCCACATCTCCTGAAAGGTGTAAACTGCAAACCCTCTCTGACCGTAGATACACCTGTCATTGTTGGCCTCAAGGAGACTGGAGACTTGTAGGAAGCTCTCTGCATATTCTGTGAGGTAGTCTTTCACCCACTGGTCCATCATCTCTCCCTTTCTCTGTGGGTTTGTCACCTCTGATCTGTGCTTGTCAAGTACGCTGGAATCATGTACATCAACTTAGTACTGTCATCATTAATATCACTGCAGTTGTGATAATGAATAAAGAAACTTTACAAAGACGAATAATAAACATAGATAATAGCTATAGTTTTGTGCAAACGGATATACAGGTTATATATTTTAAGCATGACATCAAAATGATATTTAAAACGCATAGCCTACAATGGTATTAAATATAATATGCTTACTACTTCATGTAGCCCATACCATTTGCCACAAGCCAGTGGAATGGTGCATTCTCATACTGGCCAAATGGCACCACCAGCTTTCCCAGGCACAGCTGACGGACCTGAGGGTGCGGGGATACCCTCTGCTCGAAGGAGCTTCTCTGCGTGGGCCAGGTGAGCAGCTCCTGTGAACATCAACATAATATAGCAATCAACGTTAGTGTACAACAGGTCATTGATACCCTTTTAGCACACAGTGAGGGAAAAAAAAGGAAAAAAGTGTCAGAGCAGGGTCACAACTACTAAGGTTTTTTGCTTATGGCAAAAGTCCTTGAGGGTGCATGCCATCTTTACACTCAAAATCAGATGAAATCTTTTGCCCCAAAAGTTACCAGTAAAACATCAGGAATATGAACTATTATTATGGATCATGGATATTTATTATTTCATATTCCATATACCCCTATACCATATTCTATATACCCCTGCCATAACCATAACCTGGGAGGCAGCGCTGCCTTACATATAACATTGGAGGCAAAAAACATACTGGGAGAAACCACTGTAGTTGTTATATTCTCCTGTCTTGGGTAATATAGGCCATGGTATTTTGGGCTAGTGGGTGTATTTTGACAGCAGGGAAAAATGATAAAATATTAATGGTGCAAAACCTCAAAAATACAGTTTCCCTGACCTCTGAAACACTGAACACGAGTTAATTACTTTTTTATTAATGAGTGATGGGTTGTTTTTGGAACGAATAGGTCAAGGTAAACTTTATTATCCCAGATAACAGGGGTGGTCAAGGTGCAGAAGTAGGCATAACGTTACAGTATAGAGAGTAATAACATGGCAATATTGTCTTCCGAAAAAGGACTGCCTATCAAAATTTGACTGCACCCGACATGAACGTATTTACTGTAGGCTACATTAAACATGCTGCCCTGATTATATGGCATAATTTCTTAAGTGTAAATTATTCCACTCAAAATAACTTACAGGACATATTTTGGGAGTATATGACTATGTGTAGTATGGGCAGCATGTTTAATGTAACTCGTAAATATGTTCATGTCAAGTGCAGTCTTATTTCTGCAGCATGTTTAATGTACAGTAAATACGTTCATGTCAGGTGCAGTCTTATTTCTGCAGCATGTTTAATGTACAGTAAATATATCCATGTCGGGTGCAGTCTTAGACCCGGTCCATACTGTTGAGTGAACAGTATGGGTAGCACAAGATAGAATGGATATGACAAAAGAACTCGAGTAGGCAGAGGAGATTCTACTGTACGTTCTCACCAACAGCAGGTCCTTCGATTTTACTGAGACGCTAACAGTTACCTTAGCGGTAAAGTTAGCCTAATGTTACCTGTCAACAGAACTCTTAGCTAGCTAACGTTAATGTGCAACTATTCAGTCATGGTCATATCTGTATAAATGAAAGGTGTATAGAGTATACTGTATAATTTTTATTATTTCTTATTTATCACTGGTGACAGGTCCTTGCTGTTGCTGCTACGCATATTGTCGTCTGATTGGTAGTCTTCAATCGAATCCTATGATCCAATCCGGAGTCAACTGTCAGACTGTAGACTCTAGACCAATAAGAACGTTGTATTTGTTTTGGATTTTCGTATGTGTTTTTGAATTGGCATTGTTTCTGAAGCTGCAGCATGTTTCTCCTAATGGAAAAGTTTTGGGCTGTTGTAGTGAGTTTACCCTTGTCAGCCACTATACATACCGACAAACAGAGCAAGAGTTTCTCCAGTTGAGAAAAAGGGAAAGTTACAGCACTTTCTAAAAATGCAGCATGTCTACTGCATTGCATTGTGGTCCACTGAGGCCAATCTCATGTGTATCTCTTTGTCTTCCATAATGGATTCTTCCATGTGTGATTGGTGTAAGCCTGCATGCATATAAAATGTTGAGTCTATAAGAAAAGCAACTGCTCTTTGATTATGAGAGATTGATAGCAAACATTAGGATTACTGCTGATGTAGCTGCACACCACTCAATCATGAAAATATGAAAATACGACAAAATGTGCACAGACGTGTAATGTATAGCACAAACAGCTGTTTGTAACAACAAAGGATTTCTGGGTGAACTTCACCTTCAACTCATAGTTGCCTTTTACCTCAAAGGAAGTGCGTGATTATTAGTCAGCTGGTCGCTTGGTTGCTCCTGCTGTGACTCATTATTATATTAATGGATAAGACGGTGTAGTCCCTCATTCGTCCAGGAGTGTTCTATCGTAGAAAAGGTTTCAGTCGTAGTCATCTGGACACTGTTTTCAGAATCAAGACATTTCGGCTCCCATCCGGAAGTCATTCTCAATTGTGAAAAAATGGAACGGGAACTCAGAAATTTAAGCTACTCTGTGTTACATAAGCCCTGCCCTCAGGAAGGAGTCTACCTGAGTATCTGTTCAATAGATACTCAGGTAGACTCCTTCCTGAGGGCAGGGTCTACCTGATTCTACCTGAGATCTACTTGAGTGTAGACTACTGGTTCTGAGAGAGCGAGCGGGTCTGGAACACAGCTCACCATCAGCTGCAACGAGCTCTTCACAGACGCAGAATGACGGCTGACCCTAAGATGCTCCACTGGGACCCGGGACATCAGAATGCGTCTACCCTGCAAGAAGCTCAGTCCCAGGTTCATTGGTCCCTTCACATACACACTGAGTGTATATGTGTAACTGTGCGTTCAGTTATCAGACTGCAGAGAGAAAGAAAGCAGCATCAGTTGCTGTAATGTAAGCTTTAACATCCCACCTGCTGTTTTTATTTTAAAGTTTTTATTATCAAAAACTTAAAAGATTATCCACACAAAAATTAGAAACAGGCAAAGAGCCTTAAAAAAAGAGTCAAATATTTTTCAATGCAGCTTCATTGCATAGTGCAAAGAGTGCATTTTTAGTGCAACTAACTAGCTGAATTCCATTTAGCTGCTTCAGTTTAAGGGTCCATGTATTGTTCATGATGACTTACTGGGACACTTGAACAGAACAGAGCCATTGTTAATGTTATTAGTAACACCTGTGCTTTTCCTGCTATGATAAGTCAAAATGCCTGCTGTGAAAAAAGGAGCGATAAATAACTTATTTATTGTTTTGCTCTTGTTGTAGCATTGTTTTAGCATTTCTGTAGGTTTTATCGCTGATTTTACACGCTGGGTGCCTGCCCTTCTCCCCACTAAAACATTTTATTGTCAAAAACTTAAAAGATTATCCACACAAAAATTAGAAACAGGCAAACAGCCTTAAAAAAGAGTAAAATATTTTTCAATGCAGCTTCATTGCATAGTGCAAAGAGTGCATTTTTAGTGCAACCAAGCACATATATCCATGGCAAACATTGGGTCTTACATTCCTGGTTTCAGGTCACTTAAATATACCTGGCACAGATGCAATCAATGAGCCATCAAGTCGACTGAGTAGAACTTCTACAACAGCACACCTGCTGAAAATGGAAAAAAGAAATTTTTCATTTGGTGTTTTAATTAAGGATTCAGATTTTCTTTTCTTACACCCTTTACAGCTGTCAGCGACTGGTCATTGCTGATAAGCTGATTAAAAGATCTGTTAAATGTTAAATGCAAGGTACATACTGTACAATATGCTTTAGCCAAACAGCAAAAGTTACCTTTTTTAATGCTGCTGGTAACTTTTTAACTAAAAGAGTATTACTCCATGTCCTTAAGGGAGATGTTGTGAAATAACTGCACTACTTCTTCCTGGAATACCACACAGGAAAACGCTGCACAGACATTAATCAAACTTTTGCACACTCATCACTAAATTCAAACTTGGTACAAGTCACCACATGGGTGATACGGCAAGCCGTTTTAAAGAGCCTGTGAGTTTCAGGGTGTGAATCATCGGCTCTGTCACTTCACTGATTTGTTCTGCTGAGTCGACATGATGCCTTTTTATACATGACCTTACTCAAACACTTAAACCACGTTTTTTTCTCAGAGGTGATTAAAAGGTGAGCAACGACTTAACAGCAGGCATTTTGTGTGCATGACTTTATCTGTTACAGCTAATCTTCCTTAAACATGTATGTTCCTGACAGGCAAGTGGTTTACTCTCAACTCAAGGAGTTAATAAGTAGAATTAATAAACTCTTGCGCTCTGTGTCGGCTGCAGGACCCTTGTAACCCTTACGAAATGTTGGTGGAGAAGAGGAGGTTAAGTGGTGGCATGTCATGGGGTTATCAGGACGTAACTTTGGATCTCAGATATGTCCTATCTGTGTTCGGAGAAGGTCTGACAAATTCAGCTTGTAAGTTTTCACAACATATGACAGGTTTCACAGGTTGTTTTTTTAAATAGCTCAACACCTGCTACATCCACAGATAGGCCTACTTGATATGTACAATATCTCTCTACAAACTTAATTCATAGAAATCTGTTGGAATTACAGTGTAATTACAGCTACCTCGAGGAACCCTTTTCATTTTTACCAGAAAAGGCCACTTTCATAATTGATGTAACTGATTTGAATGCATAAATGTATGTTCATAAAAGTAGTACTGAACATAGAGTAGTGCCTCCCAAGTAACACACGAGAACATGGACGTCTCTTGTTTCTTGGTTGGATGGTAATCCAGAAAAATGTCTACTTTGTGCAACAGACAAATTTTAAATCTAAAGATCCAAAGAGGATTTGAAACCACCACCTCTCAGTTACCAAAACTGCTTCTTAATTAACCAACTATCAGAGCGTTCTAAGCTACATCAGCTCTCACACAGAAAATAGTTACGTATGGAGTTCAGACAACATATGCTGGATCATAATGTTCATCAGTGTTCATCAAGTCTGACTCTCTACATCAATATCATTATCTAGATTATTTTAGAGAGGATGCTGGTAATTGGATGAAAGTTGAGGTCTGCAATGTGCAGTGGTGGCCTAACGGTTAGTGATGCAGGCCTGTTCCCACAAGGTCGCTGTTTCAAGATAAAGCTGCATGGGGAAAGTGAAAGAGCAGTGTTTGCCCTTCCCTCCGTACCACCACTGAGGTGCTTTTGAGCCCTAAACCTGCAGGTGCTCCACTGGAGCTGCTTAGTGCCCTAAGAGAAGACTGTGGTTGTAATGGACAGAGTCAGGGATACATATATTCATTTTTAAAACAGGCTAAATAATTTTCTGAAACAGCAGGGCATTGTAGTTTTTAGCAAACATCACTCAAACAGGAGGAAAAGTAGATTTATTGGGGACTATTTTCAGTAGAGGAGTTATACATATTAGGTGTTCTAGTGAGTATTTCTGGCAGCAGGACGGTGTATGTGGGATTGACTTAAAATAAACTACAGTGCCCATGGTCATCATTATGGAGGAACATGTCACCCAGTGCAACAGTGGGGCTCATTGATGTGTTTTTAATAGTTTTTGGATGATAATGGAGCTTGATAGCACAGATATGCTACATCATGCTTTGGATACACAGACAGTAGTTGATGTTCTTGGTTATTTCATGAGATTTGTTGATAATTAGAACAATATAGAATATCACTAGACTTATCCTTTAAAAGAAATGCGAGATAATGAAGTGTGATACTACTGAACTTATGCTGTTGATTTGATGCAGAAACATATAAATGTGTAGTAGGAATTGTCATTTCCAGTGCACTTGTGCTCTTTTAAATTGCCTTTAAAGGCATCATCAACTAAGGCAGCTCAAGACTGCAGAGAGAAAGAATGCAGCATCAGTTGCTGTAATGTCAGCTCTAACATCCCACCTGCTTCTCTCCTTACTACCACTAGATGTAGCTAAAATACTAGCAACTACAGTTGGCTTTTGCAGTTGAGCTCCACAGGTGTGTTCAGGTTGACTGTGACTACATGGAGACAAAGTTTCAGCAGTAGGTCTTTTGCAGAGAACACATTTTGACATGTCACAGTAGGAAAAGCACAGGTGGCTGAATTCCATTTAGCTGCTTCAGTTTAAGGGTCCATGTATTGTTCATGATGACTTACTGGGACACTTGAACAGAACAGAGCCATTGTTAATGTTATTAGTAACACCTGTGCTTTTCCTGCTATGATAAGTCAAAATGCCTGCTGTGAAAAAAGGAGCGATAAATAACTTATTTATTGTTTTGCTCTTGTTGTAGCATTGTTTTAGCATTTCTGTAGGTTTTATCGCTGATTTTACACGCTGGGTGCCTGCCCTTCTCCCCACTAAAACATTTTATTGTCAAAAACTTAAAAGATTATCCACACAAAAATTAGAAACAGGCAAACAGCCTTAAAAAAAGAGTAAAATATTTTTCAATGCAGCTTCATTGCATAGTGCAAAGAGTGCATTTTTAGTGCAACCAAGCACATATATCCATGGCAAACATTGGGTCTTACACATTCCTGGTTTCAGGTCACTTAAATATACCTGGCACAGATGCAATCAATGAGCCATCAAGTCGACTGAGTAGAACTTCTACAACAGCACACCTGCTGAAAATGGAAAAAAAGAAATTTTTCATTTGGTGTTTTAATTAAGGATTCAGATTTTCTTTTCTTACACCCTTTACAGCTGTCAGCGACTGGTCATTGCTGATAAGCTGATTAAAAGATCTGTTAAATGTTAAATGCAAGGTACATACTGTACAATATGCTTTAGCCAAACAGCAAAAGTTACCTTTTTTAATGCTGCTGGTAACTTTTTAACTAAAAGAGTATTACTCCATGTCCTTAAGGGAGATGTTGTGAAATAACTGCACTACTTCTTCCTGGAATACCACACAGGAAAACGCTGCACAGACATTAATCAAACTTTTGCACACTCATCACTAAATTCAAACTTGGTACAAGTCACCACATGGGTGATACGGCAAGCCGTTTTAAAGAGCCTGTGAGTTTCAGGGTGTGAATCATCGGCTCTGTCACTTCACTGATTTGTTCTGCTGAGTCGACATGATGCCTTTTATACATGACCTTACTCAAACACTTAAACCACGTTTTTTCTCAGAGGTGATTAAAAGGTGAGCAACGACTTAACAGCAGGCATTTTGTGTGCATGACTTTATCTGTTACAGCTAATCTTCCTTAAACATGTATGTTCCTGACAGGCAAGTGGTTTACTCTCAACTCAAGGAGTTAATAAGTAGAATTAATAAACTCTTGCGCTCTGTGTCGGCTGCAGGACCCTTGTAACCCTTACGAAATGTTGGTGGAGAAGAGGAGGTTAAGTGGTGGCATGTCATGGGGTTATCAGGACGTAACTTTGGATCTCAGATATGTCCTATCTGTGTTCGGAGAAGGTCTGACAAATTCAGCTTGTAAGTTTTCACAACATATGACAGGTTTCACAGGTTGTTTTTTTAAATAGCTCAACACCTGCTACATCCACAGATAGGCCTACTTGATATGTACAATATCTCTCTACAAACTTAATTCATAGAAATCTGTTGGAATTACAGTGTAATTACAGCTACCTCGAGGAACCCTTTTCATTTTTACCAGAAAAGGCCACTTTCATAATTGATGTAACTGATTTGAATGCATAAATGTATGTTCATAAAAGTAGTACTGAACATAGAGTAGTGCCTCCCAAGTAACACGAGAACATGGACGTCTCTTGTTTCTTGGTTGGATGGTAATCCAGAAAAATGTCTACTTTGTGCAACAGACAAATTTTAAATCTAAAGATCCAAAGAGGATTTGAAACCACCACCTCTCAGTTACCAAAACTGCTTCTTAATTAACCAACTATCAGAGCGTTCTAAGCTACATCAGCTCTCACACAGAAAATAGTTACGTATGGAGTTCAGACAACATATGCTGGATCATAATGTTCATCAGTGTTCATCAAGTCTGACTCTCTACATCAATATCATTATCTAGATTATTTTAGAGAGGATGCTGGTAATTGGATGAAAGTTGAGGTCTGCAATGTGCAGTGGTGGCCTAACGGTTAGTGATGCAGGCCTGTTCCCACAAGGTCGCTGTTTCAAGATAAAGCTGCATGGGGAAAGTGAAAGAGCAGTGTTTGCCCTTCCCTCCGTACCACCACTGAGGTGCTTTTGAGCCCTAAACCTGCAGGTGCTCCACTGGAGCTGCTTAGTGCCCTAAGAGAAGACTGTGGTTGTAATGGACAGAGTCAGGGATACATATATTCATTTTTAAAACAGGCTAAATAATTTTCTGAAACAGCAGGGCATTGTAGTTTTTAGCAAACATCACTCAAACAGGAGGAAAAGTAGATTTATTGGGGACTATTTTCAGTAGAGGAGTTATACATATTAGGTGTTCTAGTGAGTATTTCTGGCAGCAGGACGGTGTATGTGGGATTGACTTAAAATAAACTACAGTGCCCATGGTCATCATTATGGAGGAACATGTCACCCAGTGCAACAGTGGGGCTCATTGATGTGTTTTTAATAGTTTTTGGATGATAATGGAGCTTGATAGCACAGATATGCTACATCATGCTTTGGATACACAGACAGTAGTTGATGTTCTTGGTTATTTCATGAGATTTGTTGATAATTAGAACAATATAGAATATCACTAGACTTATCCTTGCGAGATAATGAAGTGTGATACTACTGAACTTATGCTGTTGATTTGATGCAGAAACGTATAAATGTGTAGTAGGAATTGTCATTTCCAGTGCACTTGTGCTCTTTTAAATTGCCTTTAAAGGCATCATCAACTAAGGCAGCTTCAATCTGAATAGCTGGTTAACATTTCTCAATAGTAGAGGAAGCATGTCCAAATATGGTAAATACACTGCTTTTTGTGTTTTATAATACCCCACCATACAGATAGATACACAGTTTTAACAGTATTTTACTTAAATAATATCATGGATACCTTGAAATGCATCAAATCCTGTGAAGAAGTGGATTTCCAAGTCAAAGACCTAAACACCAAATGGTACATATACATTTTTTTATTTGTATTGTTATTGTCATGTTATGAAACATCCTTTCAATCCACTATTACTATCAATTAATGTGGAGCAGTGGTTTTTCAGAGGATGTCATCTATACACACACACATCAGCAGGAGTTTAGTTACCACGGTAACCATCATCCACTGCCAACAGTCCCTCTCCCTCCCTCCCTCCATCTCCTCTCCCCTCCCCCTCTACCCGGCTCCAATCCACAGACAGGAACAAGACCGGGGTGGGGAGGGTTCCATCATGCTTTGCAGACGGAAGCAGGAAGAAGCCAGACAGTGAGCAGCAGAGTGGACGGTGGTGCAGAGGAAAACAGTCTGATGGTGGATGCAGAGGCACCAGTCAGGGAGGTATGGCCAATGCTGCCTCCTGATGGCATTCGAGCTGCTCCTTCTCTCTGGGTGAGTCCTCCCTTGTTTGACTTGTGGCTTACCAGAAAAACAAACTGCATCCAAAAATCATGATGTGATGAAGCCAACATTCAGACGAATGAATGCTGCCGGTAGATTTAAAGGGGCAGCACAGTAATCCTCTCAGGTTGAGTGGATTACTGCTTTGTAGTGAGGGGTCAACAAAGGTGACAAGACAGGCGGAAACTCCTAACATCTTATGATTGTTTGGTTTTGTTGTCTTTTTGTAAGCAGGAAGTGACATTCCAGTCTTACTGTGTATGGATATTGTCATGTTAACTACACACACACACACACACACACACACACACACACACACACCCCCTTTCCCTTGATGTTTCTGTGCTGTGTTACAAATTTTACCCCAATCTTAACTGTGACTGACTGTATTAAGAAGAAGATAAAGAAGTAAACTGCCAAGACTTCACACTCACATTGATGCCATTCAGCTGAGCATTTAATGCACACACCCACACACTTGCACACACACACACACACACACAGACAGACCCACTTTTGTCTCAGACAGTGAATTTTAGCTCTATTTTTAAAAACCAGAAACTTAAATTTCTTATCAGTGATAAACATTACATCACTAGCATTTATCCTCTAAATGATAAATGATATACCCTGCATATCTCTCTCTCATCTCTCTACAGCCTACATAAAACGATACCTTATTATCAGTTTAAGAGTTGTTGTCACTATGTAGTTTGTTACATTTTTTTTCTAAGCTAAGCAATGATGTCACCGTTCAAAGGCACTTTTAGTACTTTTATCAGTAAGTGAATACATCACCATTCATACCACTGCTACATTCAGCGCTGAATGTGACTGTTTTCAGTTCAGTACAAAACTAGCCTATAAAAGCACTGTTTATAAGATTAACAGTTCAGCCGCTAACTATTTTAAACAGAGTTGGTGATTGTTTATGTGGCCTTCACGGTGTTTTAGTAAGCTTTTAACCAGGAAGTAATCACTGCTGAGCTGCCAACAGTGCTCTCAGTCACCAGTGAAGGGAGCTCCACTGCTAAAAACTATTGATTCATTCAGTGACAATGTCTATTCAGTGTAGTCAGTTCAACTTGATGATTTAATGTGAAAGAGACACCTCCAAACCAACATGCCTTAAAGCAAAGGATTATGTCCAACAGCTTCCCCACCCAAATGCTCAGACTTGTATTGAAAGTGCCAGACAGACTGTACCAGTGTTCACACACATTTATCCTATTTACTCCAAACTGTGTATAATTTGTAATACAGCTAAAGGCTGTTGCATTTTAGGTTGCTGAAGTTCTCCTATACCAAGGAGCCATTGTTTTCCTTAATCAACTTGCAGACTAGTTTGAAGCTTTCTTGAAGCAGGTAATCAACAGTGAACATCATGTGTGCCTATATATTTTGTTGTGCTGTTCTTTTGTGGTAATTTAAAATGATTTGAAAGCTGCAGCCTTTTTAAACCATTCTGAACTTGGAGCTGCTTTGGCTCACAAAAGAAACAGAACTTTGGCCACCATATGTACAGACAAGATGTTAACTTACCTTTCTCAAGCAAGGTGCAATCTTCCGCCAGGAGATTTTCATATTATAATGAAATAAACGGAAATCTGCAGCTCCCTGGAAAAGAGAAAAAGTCAAATCAAAATGGTTAGCAGTAATGTAAAGTACAAAATACATTTTCTAGTGACTAGAATACACCTTTTTTAAATCTCAAAGTTCTATTAAGTATGTTTTGAAGTAGCAAGATTTAGCTGAATGACAAACGTAGCAGTGTGTAAATTTTTTCTCTTTAAAGCACATCAAACCACTTTAAATGATAACATGTGAGAGTATTAATAACTTGTATTAATTACAGTACCTTTTCTTTAAAAAAGTAGATTAGTAGGTCAGATTTTCACAGGCGCATGGCTCACACTTCTGATTATAAACTCAGTATTACACACCCTTTACCTGTGTGTTATTTTCAACCTGCATATATGTTAGTTTGTATCCAACCTGGCAGGTACAAATCATTGTTAGTTCCACTTTTGATAAACACATAACACTTATCTCATGTCTGATATGAGTGTATTTAAGACAGATTGTTTCTCGCACAGGTAACACAGATAACAGCGGCGCTTCTTTGGTTGTTGCACCTCAGGTACAGCTTATCTTCTGTTTGCTATGTAATCCACTCTTTCTACAGGATGTATTTATACAATATGACATGCTGACATACGCGTCTGTGACCATTTTCACTATGCAAACACAGTCCAAGGCCCAGGCCTCCTGCAGGGCAGATACAAAGTGTGATCCAGTAAAAAATTCACTTGATTTGAGTTGCCTCTTCCACATGCACACATATGTTCTCTCTCTCACACACACACACACACAGAGTCGTGTTTCATTTTCAGGGACAATACACTGGCGTACATTAATTCCCTGGAGACTTACCCTAACCCTAACCCTAACCACTACTTGCCTAAACCTTACCCTAACCTTAAACCAAGTCTTCACCCTAAAATGTAATGATATACGTTATGTGGACTGTGCATTTTGTCCCCATAAGGAAGGCGAGTCCCACCAACGTGACTGTGTAAACAAATTTTTGTCCCCACAACGTTAGTAATACCCGTCCATACACACACACATACACACACAAAAATGATTTTCAGTTGGTGCAAATGATGACAAGCCCCACCCACTCTTGGTGTACAAGCCAATAGGGAACGGTGTGACGGTGTGCAAAGGGCTGCTCTTATCTTACTATTTATCCAGCTGTGATCACACTCACATCTCCTGCTGTCTGACTGCTCTGATGACATCAGAGACAGAGAGACATATAGAAAGTGGAAGATAGAGAAATAGACAGGCAGAGAACGAGAAGAAGTTAAGGCAATCAGCACAGAGCTGATTTAAATACATCACATCACAGACGTGTGGTCCTGTTTGTCCCTGTGGCAGTGACTCTGCAGGTGAGTTCATTACTGACTGGAATTATTTGCTCTTATAATTCAGATTTAGATGTCCAAGAAGTGACTGATGCTTTCAAAGTTGGGTTTTATTCATCTGGAAAGCATCTGAAGAATAGTTACAATATGACCGGAGGTTCTAAACCTGCAGTCCTATTTACATTTTTTCATGTACTATTTTGAGTGTATCTACAGTCATTAATTGTCCTTTACGTGAGTATTGTATTAACAACTTTTGGACAGGGAAGAAGTTGACATCTTATGTCAACTTCATTCAAATCAAGCACGTGAGTAGGACATTTTAGTAGAAATTACTGTTTCCAGCCCTGAATGTTGCCTATGGGTTTCTTTAATGTCAAATCGTATCTTGGCTTCGCAAACATGTT